>NC_068307.1:39916730-40215730 GCF_025860055.1 Xyrauchen texanus
CCATTCTCTGCGGCATCCACGCACAACACACCACGCTCCCCACTGAGACCAAACCACATTATAGCGACCTTGAGGAGGTTACCCCATGTAACTCTAACCTCCATAGCAACCAGGCCAATTTGGTTGTTTAGGAGACTGGCTGGAGTCACTCAGATTGCCCTGGATTCGAACTCACGACACCAGGGGTGGTAGTCAGCGTCTTTACTCGCTGAGCTACACAGGCCCCCCGGTGGTGCTATAATTAGCTAATTTGTGTTTTTGCTAATTACTCAAGAACTGTGTAGGCTACAATAAAAAATATGCTTCTCTATCCAAATCATATGGTCACTTGAATTTCAAATTTCTCCAATTTAGAGAAAAACCTACTTTTTCGAACTCGTCCAAGGCTGTTTGTCAGATTTGCACAAAATTCGTCATGTATCATCTAGGGACATTGGGAACAAAAAATTCTAAAAAGCTTTTTGATAAACAAAAAATACGTATACTGTAACTACGCAACACTTGGTCCTATTAACATGAAACTTACTATGTATCATCAAAAGGCTACCTGCAGCGTTTCCCCACTGTGCCACCTAGTGGTCAGGATATATCAAAAAATGCTCTTTTTGTTTATAACTTCTAAATAGTTAGGCCTAAAATTATACAGCTGGGCTCTTTAGATTCCTTGAGTCATGCCAAAAACACTGATACCCAATTTGCCATGGTGGGCCATACTTCCTGTCCATCATTTAAAATTTTCACTATTCATTTAATTAAAATGTTCTTCTTCAAGTTCTTCCGCTATTGAGTCTGCAGCAGCCATAGATGCATACTTAGGAAAGTTATGAAATTTGGCACACTGATAGAGGGCATCCTGTGTTATAACTGACCCAAATTTTGTGTCTGTAACTCATACTCTCTAGCGTCACCAACATTTCACACATGTTTTGGCCTATATCTTTTGAACCTTGAGGCCTAGAAAAAAAAATGTTTTTCCCTCTGATTCCTTGGGTCATGCCCAATAAGGAAATGTGACATAATTTTTCAGCTCCATCCATTAGATTTTCCACAATTTTGAATTAAATAGATGCACAGGTAGCTGTAATAACTTGCTGGGTATTATTGCCTGCTGCACCTCCACAAGTGCCTTCAGCCCAGCTGCAGGGTCATCAGCTGGGAGCCACCTATCTTCAATGTTTTGCCCTATTCATCCCAGAACATCTCCTGGTGGTGGGGCTGTGGTAAGGGATGTCTCCCTGCAACCCCCCACCACTGGACAATGGATACCCTCCAATGCCTCTCATCCTTGCCTTCCCATCCAGACATCCTTCCTTCACAAATTACTTTTAACTAGGGTTCTATATGTCAGAATACCACAACACAACCATACGTGCCAGCCCGTTGGCAAACTGGCACTGAGATGCGTACTCAGTGCCCTACTGGCACTGGCACTGGATCACTCGGTAACTCAGTGTCACCGGTTCCGTATGGCATACTACCTCAGCAGAAGCCCTCATCACATATCACTCAGGTTCCCTATTCCTCAGTTTCCTACTTCTGAACCACCTACTTTTTGTCCTTTCTTCTTAACCATAGCCAGAAATTCCCTTTTGCAGCACCCTCTGCCTTTTCCTTTTAAGACTTTTAAACACTAAAAGCGCTGAGCCTCTGAAACCTACGATTAGCGTGACATAATGGGTCAGGAGACCGCATAGTCTTCAGACAGGTACAAGGCTACTGACACATAATGATTGCTAGGGAGCGCCTCTTGCTCGTAGCCAATGGATTGGTCTTGGGTTTGTCACTGACATGAGTTAGGCTGCATTTCGTCTATAAATGCCTATAGACAGAATTTATCGACATTCTGTCTAGGGTTGAATGATTATACATGCCAAAATATGATTGAGTAAATATTACAATTTCATCATGGAAACTTTTTTCTTTGAGCATTGAGAAATCTTTCGCGATTTCTGCTCATTTATTTATTTTAACTTAAGCAAATGGGTTGTTTTTCAACTCAGATGATGGTTTGATTTTTACAAAAACTCAGGGTTAATTTTATATAACAAATTGGTTAATATTTTCAGGGTTATTTTTTATCCTTTCAAAATGTCAGATATACCACATTATAAACAAATACAGGTGAAACTCGAAAAATTAGAATATCGTGCAAAAGTTCATTAATTTCAGTAATTCAACTTAAAAGGTGAAACTAATATATTATATAGACTCATTACAAGCAAAGTAAGATATTTCAAGCCTTTATTTGATATAATTTTGATGATTATGGCTTACAGCTTATGAAAACCCCAAATTCAGAATCTCAGAAAATTAGAATATTACATGAAATCAATAAAAAAAATGGATTTTAAATACAGAAATGTCGGCCCTCTGAAAAGTATAATCATGCATATGTACTCAGTACTTGGTTTGGGCCCCTTTTGCATTAATTACTGCCTCAATGCGGCGTGGCATGGATGCTATCAGCCTGTGGCACTGCTGAGGTGTTATGGAAGACCAAGATGCTTCAATAGCGGCCTTCAGCTCTTCTGCATTGTTTGGTCTCATGTCTCTCATCTTTCTCTTGGCAATGCCCCATAGATTCTCTATGGGGTTCAGGTCAGGCGAGTTTGCTGGCCAATCAAGCACAGTAATACCATGGTCATTGAACCAGGTTTTGGTACTTTTGGCAGTGTGGGCAGGTGCCAATTCCTGCTGGAAAATGAAGTCAGCATCTCCATAAAGCTTGAATGCTGAAGGAAGCATGAAGTGCTCTAAAATGTCCCGGTAGACGGCTGCGTTGACTCTGGACTTAATAAAGCACAGTGGACCAACACCAGCTGATGACATCGCTCCCCAAACCAACACAGACTGTGGAAACTTCACACTGGACTTCAAGCATCTTGAATTGTGTGCCTCTCCATTCTTCCTCCAGACTCTGGGACCTTGGTTTCCAAATGAGATGCAAAATTTGCTCTCATCAGAAAAGAGGACTTTGGACCACTGAGCAACAGACCAGTTCTTTTTTTCTTTAGCCCAGGTAAGACGTTTGACATTTGAAGCCCATGTCCAGGACCCGTCTGTGTGTGGTGGCTCTTGGTGCAGTAACTCCAGCCTCAGTCCACTCCTTGTGAAGCTACCCCACACATTTGAATGGCCTTTTCCTGACAATCCTCTCCAGGCTACGGTCATCCCTGCTGCTTGTGCACCTTTTTCTTCCACACTTTTCCCTTCCACTTAACTTTCTATTAATGTGCTTTGATACAGCACTTTGAGAACATCCAACTTCTTTTGCAATTACCTTTTGAGGCTTTCCCTCCTTGTGGAGGGTGTCAATGATGGTTTTCTGCACAACTGTCAGGTCAGCAGTCTTCCCCATGATTGTGAATTCAACTGAACCAGACTGAGAGACCATTTAAAGGCTCAGGAACCCTTTGCAGGTGTTTAGCTGATTAGAGTGTGACACTTTGAGCCTACAATACTGAACCTTTTCACAATATTCTAATTTTCTGAGATTCTGAATTTGGGGTTTTCATAAGCTGTAAGCCATAATCATCAAAATTATATCAAATAAAGGCTTGAAATATCTTACTTTGCTTGTAATGAGTCTATATAATATATTAGTTTCACCTTTTAAGTTGAATTACTGAAATTAATGAACTTTTGCACGATATTCAAATTTTTCGAGTTTCACCTGTATGTCAACATGGTATCTCCTTTATTCTAACAAAAACAATACAACAATTCTATTACAAAAATAAAAAGGAGTACTTCTACTGTTATATGACTTCATAATATTTTCAACATGAGATCATATAAAACTAAAATGGTGACACGCGAGACTAGAGGAGCGCTGCAGCTCGAGTGTCTGATAGAATCACAGCTTGGCGATATATCTTTATTTCATCCTTAATTAAAGTTCATATAATACGGGAGCGAGAAATGTAAAAAAAAGCACAAAATCCAAAACTGTCTGTTAGATAATTTTGTCATCCAATGTATTTAATTTATTTGTTGATCTGCAATCCCCGTCTCGATACGGCTCAGCCGAGGGAAGAAAAGAAATGACACAGAGACTCAATGGTATCAAATCTCTTCTTCAGCGTTTATTGTCTCAGCTTTCTGTTATATGGTCCAGAAAACCACATTCCACTGGACCCTTACCAATGAAATAGTTCTTTACCTTATATGGGGGTGACATACATGTTTGAGGCAAGAAACAGATTCCTTAGAACATCTTTAGATCAGGGAGCAGCTGTAGCTACCCAACAAAAGAAGTTTAAAAGAGGCCTTCATTATTCCACATTACATCACCAGAGAAGTTGTTGAGAAGCATTAATTATTCCACAATGCCCACTTTGATCCTGAAAGGATCACGTAGCCTTCTCAACCAACTTCAGTATTAGGTACACGCATATAATGGAGCATGGCGATATTATGCCTGTTTATCATCACATTCATCTTTTGCATTAGTAATTGTAGCAAACATGGGCCAAATAATAACATAAGTATAATGGATACACCAATCGATATAATGGAAGACATCCAGGGTGCGAACCACCCAAACATATTGAAAAAGTTTCCCCATATTCCCTGATGACTGGCGTTATCTGCTAATCTTTATTCAACCTATCCATTTCCTTTAATACTTTCGTGAATTCCCCATCATCATCAGTGTGACCCGGGATGTATGTACAGCATTTGTCACCAAACATTTTACATACTCCTCCATCTTTAGCCAAGAGGTAATCCAAAGCTAGACGATTTTGTTTAGTCATTTCACTTGCGGCATGTAATTGTTCTTTCACCAAATCGAAGGCCCGTTTAGTTTTATTAAAGAAACGCTGCTGATTATAATAGAGGTAATTGATCCATTCAGTGTTTTTATTTGGGGTTATCCATAAAAAGATGGATTCAAAACCACTAGCAATTTCGTTTCGGGCTTTGTACTGGTTTGGAATACCTCTAGGCTGCCCAACACTGTCTAAATATACTTCAGGGTCACTTGAGGCATCACCTTCTAGGTACCTACGTATCCGGGTGTTCACCCGTACCTTCATAACAGAAACATCTTCCTGTAACATTACTATAAAACACAAACCATCAAATGGTGTGGGGGGGTGCGACAAGAAGTTCTGAATCATTACCGGAACATACCCACCACATATCTGCAACCCCCCTCATGTTGTGAAGTATTTGTGCGGGTAAACCGATGCTTTCATGTGAATAAGATTCTACAGCCTCGATCCACCTCACCTGAGAACAGTATTTGATCCGAAACCATTTTTTATGTAATGAAGTTCTGTTACCTGTATCTGAGAATTTATAACATTCAGTCTTATTAAACTTGACCCAGGAAACTAGCTTGGGTGAACTGGCACCTGGCACTGGCCAGTTTGTACATTGGGAATTGTCCAGTATAGTTTTGTCAACACGTCCACTTGCCCTGTAAAGTAAACAGTTAAAAGGACACATTGACTCCTTCTGGAGCACGGCTATGGCATTAGGGTCTGTGCAAGTTCGAGTTGTTTTGTTAGTCCCGGCCATTGGCAGATTGATTGTATATGTAGTGAAGTCGTGTGACGTCAGTACCATTTGGTAGGTGGCCAATGAGCAATCGCCCATTTGGGGTATATAAACCGTTCATTCAGGCCTCCTGGCGTGCGTCATGGTTGAAAGCCCGCCCCTTACGTTGTAACTACAGACTGAGTGTGCCGCTGGGTTGCCAAGGGTTTGTGCGCGTGGGTTGCTGCTTACTCCCAGTACGATGCCCCTTCAGGGCTTCCATCGGTGTGGCATCGCAGCTTAACTGATCGGAATACCAGTTGTTGCAGTCAACAAGGCTGTTAAATGATTCTCTGATGGTATATGTTGAAGTGTAACTGGATCGTACTCTCTGGTCTTCGTGGATGCTAACGCGGGCTAAGTGAGCAGTCGCATTAAACAGCACGCTCTCCCTCTCCGCCACTCGCTCTTTAAAGCCACGCTGCTGCTTTCTCCACATCGTTACATTTAAGTCAAGTATGTCTATGCAGGCTTGAAGGATTATTTGTTTTTTTTTGGCAATTCTTTTCTTTTGTTGTTGGTAGATTTGTTTTCTAGGGACTGTGTCTGCCTGGAATCACTTCCAGGCGTAACGTTATTGCAGTTAACTCTGTATTTGGTGTGAGTTTCTGCTACGGTCATTGTGTTTTTGTTCATTGTTTGTTTGGATGTGAACATGAGTGTTTAGTGTTTTTTACTTTGGGTTGTTTTGGGTCAAGGTAAATATTGTTGTTTTTTTTTGTGACGGTCACGTTGGACTGTTAAATCATTAAACCGACCTTGAATGCGTTTTGTTTATATATTTTTTTGTTGTTAAATTAACCTGTCCTGTTTATCGTGCATTTATTATTTGATTCTGATTGGCCGGTCTGCCTGCAATAACCTCTGGGCGTACTGCAGTTCATTCTGTGTGGTGTTCCTGCAGCGGTCATTGTAATTGTTTATTGTCTGTCTTTACTCTGTTAATAGTATTTATATTTTGTTTATTTTGGGGTGCATTGTAAATTGTTTTTTTTTTTTGGTTTTCATTACGTTAAAGTCAATAAATTGACTTTGAATATTTTGTTTTGTTTTTTTTGGTTTACTTAAATAATTTAGTTTATTAATTATTTATATTCTTTTTCTCTCCTTTAGGAGCTGAGGACTTCCTGGAGCGGGCTGGTTGTCTGTCTCACTGCAGGTTTTGTTTCACTAAGAGTGTTAGTGCAGTTTCATTATTGCCGTGTCATTACCTTTGGCTATTTGCAGTGAATTTGGTGGGTGTAAGTTGGGTTGGTGTGCTTCTTATGGTGGACCTGCTGCCGGCACACTAGCCTGCTCCTGTCCGGAAGCCTCAGCCCCTGTGAGGGTGTATTATGAATCTCGTGAGGGTGTATTATGAATCTCGTGAGGGTGTATTGTGAATCTCGTGAAGGTGTATTATGAATCTTGTGAGGGTTTATTGTAAATCTTGTGGAGATTTATTGTGAATCTTGTTTATTTCTTTGTTTATTATTTTCTTGACTCTGTTCAATTCAATCATGACCCATGTGAATTACTGGTTTTAAATCATTATTGATCAACTTTTAGCGTTAATAAAACCCTTTTTTGTACGGAAGCCCATGCCTCTTGCCTTTTGTAGGTGGAACGTATTTGTGTGCTTTATTTGGGTTGTTGTCCCCGTTAACCTGGGGTGGTGTAGTCGCTAAAATTGAGCCACTTGCTACATATAGTTCAAACATGGAGGCCTTTTATTAACCAGCTCCTCCTGATGAGTTAAACATGTTGATGTATTCATTGGTACAGGGATGACATAAGAAATTGATGCTGGCGATCTAGAGCACACTATAGATTGTTTACCACCAGCGGTGTAGTTCATCCATAACCACCATACATTGTTCCTGGGAATTGGAATTACACTTGTGACTCCCTGCTGTTGTGTTAACACTGAACGGGTAAAGGCAAGCATAACCGCCTGACATATGCAGAGCGTCAGTAGGAATACTTTCATGTTGACTATTCTGGGTCCCTCCTCAGGTCCTCCTAATTCAAAGATTCCGGTTGGGCACTGGTGCTGCGTGTTCAGCTCCTCCAGTGCTTTCACCGTTCACCCTGAATCAGTAAGGCCCTCCTCTGGAGCAAGCTTCACACGGCTTGCGTGGATCCACTGCGGTTGAAGGTCAGTCAGCACCCCTGTTCTTGTCACCGCCAGTACAGTAGTTGGGCCCAAATACTTTGGTTCTCCTAACTTTGTTGGTCTCAGACACTTCACCAGAACTTGCTGATTCGGAACAAATGAGTAGGGCTTTCTGCAGGCAGAGGGAGAGAGATATCATCATTTATGCCATTTAATATTTTAATGATGGAATCCACATATTCTGCATTCACCACCTCCTTGTCACCTGTGGAGAGAAAGCTAGTGCGGCCTTTGACCCCAAGGGGTCGGGAAAGGCTTACCCATTAGTATTTCAAATGGAAAGATTAACAACAGAGGACGGTGACATTCTGAGCTCAGTCAGCCGAATCTCTGTATTATTTATTTTGCCAAATTTTCACCATTTTATAATTTTACCTCACAGGAAAGCTTCTGTCCGTTTAGAATGGCAGTTCCGAGTGTGGTAATGAGTCATGCTTCGTAGGCTTGTGTCTGTTGTTCTGTGCGCACATTAAGACACAAGACATACATTTTACTGCATTTTGTACCCCATTTATGCAATAAGTTTGATTTCACTTAATTTGAGGCCCAATGTTGTCAGATTCAGATGGATTTACCTGTAACAATTTAATGTCATTGTCTTTTACCAGTATTGATTGTATCATGGAAAAAGTCTCTTTAGCTTGATTCAGCTCTGGGCTTACCATAACTTCCCTTGCAGCCCACTTTGCTACCTCATCAGCATACTTCCAGTCTGTGTATATATCGATTGATTTAACTTTAGCCAAATGGCATGCTCTGATCAACGCAAACAAGTCAGCAGCTTGTGCAGATTTATATGGGTGAATAAGCTTCAATAATTTAATTCGGAAGTTCCATTACTGACAAGTGTATCTAAAACATCATGGCTTCCCACACTTGACAAGAGAAGGAATCGACCAGACTCAGGATTTCACTCGTTCTTCAATTTATTTGACCAGTAAACAAGGAAGGTGAAAAACCTTTAAACATGCAAAATAACAAATTAAATAAAGTTCAATATTTCCAATCAAAAATACAATAAAGCACAGCAAAATACTTCAAGCAAAGGATAAGTTGGTTTAACACATCGATTAACCATTACTTCATTATTTATCACCCCAGGTAAACAGTGAAAATCAGGCATTACATTTCCTGAAAGCCAGCTCTACTTTTAGACCCATTTCTTCTCAAATTAACCTGTTATTCTAAGTTTACTCAATGTACAGAAATGTTCAGCCTCAAACTATCAATAGTTCCATTAACAATGCAAACAGACCACACATTTTGTGTGCCCATACAGGCTACTGAGATCCCATTTGCAGTCCTCAGAGACCAGTAAAGAGATGTGAGCTTACCGGTAGCCCTTTTGATCTTTTCCTTTTCCCATGAGTTCTATCCGTGATTCTTTAGCGAATTCTTCTTTCTTCCACTGTTCTTAGCTGCGTTGCAAAGCTGAACAAAACCCTCTCCCTGCTTCCATTTTCTAAAGCTTTCTGGCGTCTCCGCTAATTAGTCTAATTTCGCTCACCTGCTGAAGCGCGCAGCAGAGCTGCGCACCCGTTCTCACGCGTACGTAGAAAACAAGGCCGCCGCACCCACACGCAGACGCACCTCCCAGCAGCTCGCCGCAACACCTCCCACTCAATCTTTGCACGTTGCGAGCGGAAAGATCGCACCTCTTAGGCGATCTGGTCCCTGTTGAATTGATCCTCTGCTGGAACGAGGACTACAAGGCGCCGTACGTCCCGATGCAATATGGTACCCTGGAAATCCTTCTCCTTAGACCCGGACTCTTTAGCAAGGAGACTTGGAATCTTCACCTGAACACGCCCGCTCGGAGAGACTTTCACATGGACATCTCGGACTATGCCTTTGGAATCTGCGTTCACACTGATGACTCTTGCTAGCTTGAACTGCCCCCTTAGTGCATTCTGATCGCACAGCCAAACTATGTCTCCCTTGGCAACGTTCCTTTCGGCAGTATGCCACTTGCTGCTGAATAAACAGGTTTGGACCTGCGAGCTGGCTCCAGGACTTCCAAAAGTGGCTAACTTGAACTTGCATATCTTGCAGCCTTTTGAAGGGGTAAGTAGCATAGTCGAATGCTTTGAAATCTCCACTTTGTGTAGCTCGACCAAGCAACAGGGTGTTCGGAGTGATGTATTTGATCGCGGTCTTCCGGCTCTGGACTCTGGCGTCGATAGGCCTTTCGTTGGCGAGGTTGGCAGCTAGTTTAAGCACCGTCAGGAATTCGCCAAAAGTAAGGCCTCCTCCTCTACTAAGACTTTGGAGAGCTCTTTTGGTGATCTTGACAGCAGCTTCGGCAGCGCCGTTTCGGTGAGGTGAGTTGGCTGGGAGGATTTTCCATGACCAGCAAGTCCCATTCTTAGCAGCATATTCCTCAAGTGACTCTTTGCTTTGTTGTCTCAGGTAAGTGTACATATCTTCCAGGACAAGCTTTGCTCCAATAAAATTTGTACCTGGATCGGACCAGATCTTCTGAGGATGACCTCGGACAGAAGTAAACCTCTGGTAAGCAAGTAGAAAGCTCTCTGTTGTTAGCGCTCCTGCCAGTTCCACATGGATGGCTCGGCTTGACATGCAGCAAAAGAGCACTCCCCATACTTTCATACTCACTCTTTTCCTTACATCATCCTTTACTTCATACGGTCCGAACAGGTCGACAGACGTGAATTGAAACGGTGCAGCCGGGCTCGATCTCTCTTCAGGTAAATCTCCCATTATCTGCTGACATGTCTTTGCTTTTGCTTTCTTGCACAAGATGCACCTGTCAACAACTTTTCGGGCAATAATTCTCCCCCTGATGACCCATGCTTTCTTTTGCATCCGCAGCAAAGTTCCTGCCACACCATCATGTCCCTCACTATGTGCTTCTCGGGCTAGGAGGGTAGAGATCCAGGTCTGGAAAGGTAGCAGGGGAACTGCTCTCTGGTCCTCTCTGAAGGACTGGATCCTACCACCACACATCAAGAGTCCACTTCTCCGATCTTTGTAATCAACCAGTCTGTCCGTTGTTGTGTTCGGAAAGTATGCACCCTCTTGCGCCACCAGGCATAGATTCCGAACACTTCTTCCCTTTCACTAACCGTGATGACACCAGATGACTGAACTGCCTCCCACTTTTCTTTATCTCCAATCTTAGCACACAGGAACTTCTTAGCTGCTCTCCAAGTCCATGCTATCACCCCGGTCAACCGTCTTAGGCTACTGAAGCGCCTTTCGTCCAACAGCTTTTGGACTACTGCCATTACCGGTGTTCTTCTGGACTTGGATTCTGTCTCCTGGACTTTGATTGGATCTTGCGCTTCCTGCTGACTTCGGGTGAGTACCGCAACAAATGTTTTCTTCTGCATTTTTGCGATGTTGTCTCCTGCTTGTGCAGAAATGTCCTTGGCTGATTTTTTCGGCCACTCACTCTCGGGAAGCTGAAGGAACTGTGGACCCGACTGCCACTCGGACTCCTCAGTGAAATTATCAGGACTGGCCCCTCTGGTGATGGTATCTGCAATGTTCGCCGACCCCGGAATCCACAACCAATCTCGGATGTCGGTACTCCTCTGGATCTCGCCAACTCGGTTCGCAAAGAAGGTCTGGTTTGCCATAACTTTCACGTTGTATTGCGCCCAAGATGGTCTGACTGTCGACAAGATGGTACCATCTTTTGACATCGATTCGGCAGTGTCTCTGAAAGTAGTTTTTCAGCCGGGCTGCAAAGACAGCTCCACACAACTCTGCCTTCACCGGGTCACCCTTATGATCCAGAGGAGTCAGCTTGGCCTTTGATTCCACCAGCCTCACAACGACCCCATGGCTGCAGCTCCAACGAAGGTACAGCACGGCGCCATACGCATGCTCACTACCATCAGAGAAGGTGATGCCACATGGTCGTCCACCTGGATCTGGCGGCGTAAGAGCCCTGGTGAATCTGAGTAGCCTCAGGTCAGCATACTCTTCGAGGAGCTTCACTGCATCTTCTCGGAGTTCTCTGGACAAGGCGGCATCCCAGGTGTCTTCTACACAGTGCATCATTTTCGCCTCCTGAAAAGCTCTCCGAATCAGAATGGCTCCCTTCTGTTTTGCTGGAGCAACAAGGCCGAGGGGATCATAAAGGCCAGAGACTTGGCTTAACAGCTCTCTTCTCGTGAGTGGGTCTGGTGTTTGGCTTCTTACTTCTCCCCTCGGTAAGTCCTGGCCAAGGCGTACCTTTCTCCTTTTCTTAGAGAAGTTCACTGCAACCATGACGTACAACTTGTCTTCTTCAACAGTATAACCGAGGCCAAGGGCTTTGTTATCCTCTGGAGTTAGCTGGTTCGGCAGGATCACGGTCTTTGACTCCATATTTTCACCTCTCTGCCCTTTCCTCCCACTTCGATCAGAGTAGACCCAGGGCTTCATGATAAATCCTCCTCCTTTCAGGATCTGCTCGATATTAGACGTGAGGAGTTTCAAGTGGTCGAGGTCGTTGTGAGAGGTTAGGATGTCATCGACATATACGTCTTCCTCCAGTACACGTTTTTCTTCTTTAAAGTGGCTGAATAGAGGCAAGTTGGCGGTCTCTCGCATGGCGACTTGGGCTATGCAACCAGCAGGTTTGTCTCCAATGTTGACTCTTGTTATGGCGAAATCCTCAATCTCTGCATCTTCAGTGTCGTGCCACAGGAACCTGTGCAGGTGGACCTCTCTTTCTTCCAACCAGACAGAGTTGTACATCTTGCGGATGTCACCAAGGGCAGCAAAGACACCAGTGCGGAACCTCAGTAAGACAGCTCTGATCGGATTCAGAACGTCAGGACCTTTTACCAGTATGTCATTCAAACTCAGGCCTCTGTACTTCTGGCTGCTATTCCACACTAGCCTCACTGGAGTGGAGACTGAATGTGGATTTAATGCAATCAGGTGACTTATGTACCACACTGGCCCAGTCCAGCTCTGCAGAACTTCTTTTGACAGCTTCACTGCAGCTTCACGATTAACCATTTCATGGACTTGTGAGGCATAGGCCATCTTCCACTCTAGTTCCTTTTCCAGCTGCTTCTCCGTTCTGCGGAATGTGGCTTCAACCGCTCTCCTTTTATTGGGGAGACATGCTGGATCTTCTGTCCACGGATACTTGGCATGCCAGTACGGTTCCGGGCTATGGTGATCTCTGTTCACATACGTCAAGCCATCTCTCACCACCTCCATCTCTCTTTCTTCAGCCAGCGTCATCTCTTTTCCCCCGGGTTGACAATTCCCGCAGCGACATCCCCCACATCTCGGCTCACAAGCAGCTCCGATGCTCTCCCATTCCCACAACTTCAGAAAGTCCCTGCTTCTAGTGGCTGTATTGGACTGGGTGCTGGGATGGTCGGGAGACTGGCAAGGGACTGGATTTTTACAGGTGAGTTCAGTGTATCTGGCAGCTGCTGTCCTCATAGATCTTGCGAAGTGTGTCTTTGACGTATGGGCCATTAATATGACTTCCTCAAAGAGGTCCGGTGCGTGCCTCCGATGGCCTTGCCGAGTGGGCCGTCCCAGAGCACCAGGTCGCCAACAGAACGAACTTTCTGGGGTACCAGCTGCCCTTCTTTGTGGCTGATCAGGAGTTGTATTTCCCTCGGTCTTGCAAGGTCTTCGAGGGAAACATCCGGGAATAACTTCTGTAACCTGATGGCTGGAACATGCCTGTGAACTTCTGCAATTTTATCAAGTCCATAGCAGATCAACTGATGTGACTTTAGGGTCCCTCTGGGAGTGTTAACACGTATCCTGAGGAGGTAACGCTTGGTTGTGACAGACACTTTTCATTCCTCCAACACCGTAAACCACCAGTGTCACATCTTCACTTCTCAGGTTCAACTTGCTCGCAGCTCCATGCGTTATGTAGTTCGTATCGGATGCCAAGTCAATGAGAGTACCTTTGCCCGTCGTTAGCAATAACGTCAAGGAGCATTAGGATCACTGGGTACTCCTTCAAACAGTTGTCCTCCAGAAGGCCTCTCTCGGCTACAGTGGAGTTGTATGCCCTAGATGCTACATTACAGAAGGCATCTTGACATTGCTGCGCCAACTCCGGTGTCAGTTTGGAAAGGAATTTTTCTTGGGTTTCGGTGTATCTTTTGCCCTCAATTCCCACTGAACTGGTCTTAGGTGTTTTTTGAGGCTGGGATCTGGCAACCGGACAGAGAAGAAAGTGGTGGTGTCGATCTTTGCACTCAGGATTCCCACACAGATAAGTAGTTTTCCTGCAGTAATCCCCGTTGTGGACTTCGAGGCATCTCTTGCAGGCACCGATTTGTTGCACGGCGTCCCTCTTTTCTGCTGGCTTTAGGTTAACCCTAAACTTTCTACAGAAATTTCGTTTCTTTCTGTGCTTTGGGTCACCGCAAATGATGCAGCCCTCTATTTCACTGCTGGTCTTGGTTGTCTTTGTTCTGGCGTATTTAAGAGACTTAGTTTTCTCCCTAATGGGTTCGACAACGTCTTTCAGCTGATCTAGTTGCTCATATATGGATTTTTGTGATTTCAGGTATCTGATAAGCTTGTCGAAACGGTTCTGACGGTTAACGGTGTTTCTCTCATCAGCAGCATAGGTGAGCCAGTCTTTCTTCAGAGTTTCTGGGAGCTTGCCCTCGATGGATTTAATCACTATCGGGTTTTTTATGGCGTCTATATTATCCAGTTCACTCAAATCATAAAGGGCCCTTTCCACTGTTTGGATGAGCTCTATGACTTTCCTTGGCTGGCCGCTCCTGACTGGTGGAGTTGCTTGTAATTCCTCAATGATCTCGAGAGCGATGGTGGCTTGGTTCCCAAACCGGTTCTCCAGGATTTGGAAGATCTCGTCTGATGAGTTGTATGTTGACAGGCATAGATCTCTGGCAATCCTCTCATCAAGACTATCGAGCAGCTGAAATTTCTTCACCTCTCTGGAGCCGGTTGGTTCAGCCCTGCTTCTGCAGAGCCTCCCATTCTTGCCTCCATCTGTAGTAGCCTCGCTGGTTACCGGTAAACTTTGGTAGAGCTGTGGCTTTCAGCTTTATCGCTGCCACTGGAGCTAAACGGCGGCCTAGGGGTTCCTCAGTGTCTGGTTTTATGCTTGCTGCTTTAATGAAAGTGGCCTTCCGCGACACCAGCTGGGAAGGTGCACTTCAAGCTCTTAGGCGGCCATCAGCATCTCTCCGTTCGGCTGGCGGAGCCCAGCGATTCCAGTTCTGATGCGCTTCCTTTGCCTTAAGCACCAACTTCTCTAAGTGGGTCAGCATGAACTCATAAGCCTCCAAAGTTATGTCTAGCGGGGTGGAGGAGACATTCTCACACTCCCCTCTGCAACATGTAGAGCTAAAGACAGTTCTCTTTCTCCATATACAGCCCAGACTGTCTCTCGAATTAGGAGTTTAACTTCTTCCGTCTTTTGCTTACAATACTCCCCGTCCTTTCTATGTCGGCTCTCAGTAAGTCGCCCAGCTCCTCTGCAGTAGCTGCTTCGAATCTTCCATGTAAGCGGCCTCTACTTCCTCATTTGCCTCCATGACTCTGGAGCTCTCCAGTGTAAGCCTTTTGAAGTTCTCTTTTAACTCCTCCATAGACATCTCTGTATGGGTCCGTGTAATGCTATTAGCAAGACGGGAAAAAAGTCTCTTAGCTGTGGTCCTCTCCACTTTCAAATCATCCAGTGACTTTGCCATTTGTCCTCTTCAATTGACTAGGGCAGCTTTATCTTTCAGGCCCCCAGGTGGAGTCTCAGTCTCCTCCCTCTTGGTTGTGGCTGCAAGCGAAGCTTCGCTAGTCACTGGTCACGGCGGTTTTTCACTGACAAGTGTATCTAAAACATCATGGCTTCCCACACTTGACAAGAGAAGGAATCGACCAGACTCAGGATTTCACTCGTTCTTCAATTTATTTGACCAGTAAACAAGGAAAGTGAAAAACCTTTAAACATGCAAAATAACAAATTAAATAAAGTTCAATATTTCCAATCAAAAATACAATAAAGCACAGCAAAATACTTCAAGCAAAGGATAAGTTGGTTTAACACATCGATTAACCATTACTTCATTATTTATCACCCCAGGTAAACAGTGAAAATCAGGCATTACATTTCCTGAAAGCCAGCTCTACTTTTAGACCCATTTTTTCTCAAATTAACCTGTTATTCTAAGTTTACTCAATGTACAGAAATGTTCAGCCTCAAACTATCAATAGTTCCATTAACAATGCAAACAGACCACACATTTTGCGTGCCCATACAGGCTACTGAGATCCCATTTGCAGTCCTCAGAGACCAGTAAAGAGATGTGAGCTTACCGGTAGCCCTTTTGATCTTTTCCTTTTCCCATGAGTTCTATCCGTGATTCTTTAGCGAATTCTTCTTTCTTCCACTGTTCTTAGCTGCGTTGCAAAGCTGAACAAAACCCTCTCCCTGCTTCCATTTTCTAAAGCTTTCTGGCGTCTCCGCTAATTAGTCTAATTTCGCTCACCTGCTGAAGCGCGCAGCGGAGCTGCGCACCCGTTCTCACGCGTACGTAGAAAACAAGGCCGCCGCACCCACACGCAGACGCACCTCCCAGCAGCTCGCCGCAACAATTACAGCATAACCAAACAGGACCCATCAACGTTCCAATGGTTCCCCTCCTCCAGGGCGGATGATGAAACATCCGGCCTGCATAAAGTATATGTTTTCAGGTGATCGAAGCAATCATGTGTGTCGTTAGAAAATTCACCTTGAGTTAGTAATTTGTAATGATAAAGTCGTGGCGTGTACATCAGAGGTTGGTTTAATGGTCAGATTAGCAGTAATCAATAAAATAACTTCATACCCCGATCAATGTTGTGCTGTCATGTGGTAATGTTGTGCATGATAGTTCCTACCTGGTGAGAGGTGTGCACAACTAATGGATGTGAGAGAACAATAAGTTCTGCATGTTGTACCATCAACGCCTCAGCAGTCACTGCTCACAAACATGCAGGGAGGTTTTGGCGACTGCCTCTAAAATTTTTGACAAGTACGCCACGTTATATGTTCCGCAATGAGACTGATCGAGGATCGCTGCTGCTGTGCCTGCCGCCTTGTGCACGTACAGATGAAAGGTTTCATCATGATTTGGTAGCAATGTCCATTTCAGCATTCCACTTGATAGGTTCCTCAGCCCTTGAGAGTGTTGCTTCTCTCAGGATTTTGTCATATAACGAGCAGTTTGGCACCCATGCTCGACAAAATTTCACTAAACCCAATAAGCTTTGCATTTGAGCCTTTGTTTTAGTGTGTTGGAAGGTATTAATCATCTTCACTCTGTATGTGGACAGACGTACTGTTCCTTTCTGTAGTTCGTGACCCAGATTGATAGTTCAGTTCACCCATTGCATCTTTTCTTTTGATGTCTTGAAGCCAGCCTTCGCTAATGCATTGCACACAATAGTTGAAGCGGTTGTGCATGACTTGATGTCCGGGCTGGAAAGCAGAATGTCGTCAGCATATTGCAATAGACAGGTGGCAGCTTGGTGTCCTTCAAAGTAGCGTGCACTACAGCAGAGAACACAGCAGGCGAGTCTCTAAATTCTGTTACTATTGGCCTCCACATGTGAATGCGAACAGCGACTGTGTAATTGGCTTAACTGACACTGAATTAACACAAATTAATAATAGTAAAATGAGTGTGATCTGCTGGAATTTAGTTAATAGTAGCGCACACATCTGGCACCACAGGTTACAATGTCATTAATTTTCAAATATTGTGTTAATAGGCATGTATTATTAGCTTTCTTCATAGGATTAATTGATGATTTATATGATGAGTGAATGTGTTTCAAAATACCTTGTTACAGGCATTCCTGTATAATTGGGCCAATGCCCTATTCTTTTTCTTTGGAAAGTGGATACTGTTTGCAGTATACTGGTTAGTTAAAGCAGAGTTTGGCAACATATGGTCTTACGTCAATAAAGCCCGCCTCATCTTTGTGGGCGGCCCATAGCGCTGGGTCGACGTTGAGCATTTCCTGTTTCGCAGCAGAATTGTTGTCAGACGTTGAGCTGCAAACTTCTCTGTAATGTCCTGTATACACAGACTGAAAATATACTGAGGGAAACAGTAATTGTAATGAGTTAGAATCAAAAGTTATTTTTCCCAATTTTATGCATCGGATTACAGACGAGTCAGGCAAAATCATGCATTTTAAACATATTTGGGTTATCAGGAGATGTTACGGGTAATTTTGGTGTCATCTGACACTTAACGGGAACGCCATTAATTCCCACAGAGTTTAGAGTGCTTCCCGTAATAGAGCCCTCATAGCAATGCGCTGTAAATGAACTTTTAAATGCGCCAGTTTCGATGATAAAGGTATGCGGTTTTTATATGGTACTTCTTTGCATTTAGTCAGCGTCTCTGACAATGTTATTGAAACGATTTTATATCCGTCTGGGCACTTGATTAAAGGAAATGCAGCTGTTGTATCTTTGCTCGTATTTTTCTTTGAATCTGAATCGAATACATCCGTGGCTGCAGCGAATGAGTTGCCTTAAATTGTGTTAAAACGGGATACAACAGACGCATGGTGTCTTTGGGGAACTAGGGGTTAAAGCTTTGTTCACGACAATGTTCATATTTAGGCGGCTTGTTTTGAAACAGAGACCGCTGCGTGCATTTGATTAGTCTCTTTTTGTTCAGGACCTATGTCCCAGAATAGTTTTGTTTTCTTCCACACATCGTATGACTCTTATGTATAATCTCACTGAGGGTCCTTTCACCCTTTTTAACCATAGATTTGGATTTACTCATGAATTGATCTAACTACGCTTTTCCTTTTTTTTGTTCTTCCTTTTTCCTTTCTCCTTTCTCTGACCACCCAGCCAAATTGCTGATATATGGCTCAGTATTATAATCTTATTTATTGCAAAACATCCATTATTTTGGAGTTTCCTTCGATAACGGGCGACTTATTTCCTGTCCCACAATGTCACCCTTTTAATAATAATAATAATACAAACAATTTCCCGATCGACACGGTTCATGCAGAACAATAATGCAGATCAAATTGTCTCCGTCTTTTCCTTAGGACAATTACCGTCCTCTTCCTATTCATACCAGAATAAGGATAGCCTTTAAACTACTGCTGCGGTTGTGGGGTTTTTCCTATTTATAATAGAGCAAAAACCCTCCTTCCTATTTATAATAAGGCAAATTCATCCCTCTGACGGGGCCCCCGAGCAGAGTTATTAACGGAGTTAATATCGAGCCAAATTAAACTAAGTTTTATTCAATCTCTCATCAGACAGGAATACCTGATACTTAAATCAGTCTTACCTGTCTGGAGAAATCCCGACGAGCCCCCAAACTGTTAGATAATTTTGTCATCCAATGTATTTAATTTATTTGTTGATCTGCAATCCCCGTCTCGATACGGCTCAGCTGAGGAAAGAAAAGAAATGACACAGAGACACAATGGTATCAAATCTCTTCTTCAGCGTTTATTGTCTCAGCTTTCTGTTATATGGTCCAGAAAACCACATTCCACTGGACCCTCACCAATGAAATAGTTCTTTACCTTATATGGGGGTGACATACATGTTTGAGGCTACGTGTGAAACGTGAAAGACAAGAAACAGATTCCTTAGAACATCTTTAGATCAGGGAGCAGCTGTAGCTACCCAACAAAAGAAGTTTAAAAAAGGCCTTCATTATTCCACATTACATCAGAGAAGTTGTTGAGAAGCATTAATTATTCCACACTGTCATTCTCTGTGCGGTCAGAGCCGCTTCAACCAGTCGCGGAACAGACCCAATCTGAGCGTGAGTCGAGACCGGGAGAGATTTAAAATTCTGCCGGCTGATGCGCACTCTAACACTGAGATGCTCGTCTCTCACCCCAGCTGGCAACGTGTTGCATCGTTGCTGAGATTATCATGATAAAATCAATCTTAAAAAATAACACTAAAATGACAACAACAATAAAAAAAAAACAACACACACACACACACACACACACACACACACA
The DNA here is from genome assembly GCF_025860055.1 of Xyrauchen texanus. NCBI lineage: Eukaryota > Metazoa > Chordata > Actinopteri > Cypriniformes > Catostomidae > Xyrauchen > Xyrauchen texanus. The sequence continues at coordinate 39,936,403 of NC_068307.1, forward strand.
CACACACACAGGTTTTGGATTCTACTGTAGATTGACAAATGCTTATCAATAATAGCCTACTCTTATGGCTAAAAATGTGTTAAAAAAAAAACCTCAAATGTCAATATGATTAAATGTTATAAAATATAACTAAAATGTCAACCGTTTTCATTCACTAAAACTACACTAAAGTAGGATAAGGTTGACTAAATATGATATGAGTAAAAAGGACATTTGACACAAGACTAAAACTTAATTTTAAAAAGAGCTGTCAAAATTAACACTAGTATTCGTTTTATTTATTTATTTATATTCAAAACTCTGTAAAATTACAGACATTATCTGTAAATTAACAACCCAACTGACATTAATGACAAATTACATGTATTTCAATTTTTTTAATGGAAAATGTACTATATTATTTGTACCTTATTTTTTCTGTTTTCTAAAATTACAGACACATTTATGTAAAATTACCATAATTATCTGTAATTAAATATGTAGCTCATTATATAAAGGATTATGTCCATACTAACAATTTTACGTTTTTGTATGTTATTCTAAAGCTACAAACTGTATTTTAATTACGGAAAATTACTGTATTATTATTATTATTATTATTATTATTATTATTATTATTATTATTATTATTATTATTTTCAACGTCCCATCCCCCTCTCTGAATGCTAATTTGTGCAGGCTACCATCTCACAGGACCTGAAGTGGGAGACACACATTGACTCCATTGTGAAAACGGCACATGGTGTATAAGTGTTGTTGTTTTGAGTGTGTAGTTTACAATAAAGACATGACAGAGGCTGCATTTTTACCATTTATTGAAATGGAAAAACAACTGTAAAAAATGGAGGTGAAACTTAAAATGGTTCACGCGTTTCTGGCTTTTTGGTAAATAGTAAATATTTTGTAAATGGGGATATAGGCTACAAAAATATATGAATTTCTATACATTCTGCTAAAATACGCGAGATAAAATACAAATATATTCTATCAGATTTAACTAAATATTCTGCCTCAATCAATGTTTGTTGGCGTTTAGACTTTCAAAACCAATATTTTCACTGCAGTAAATATTACAAAAAAGGACGCTATGGCCATTCTAGTAGTTATCGAATTAAAAACAACGCAAGTATCTATGTTTTACCATTTAATGCTGCAACTGAAGTATGGCACAAGGGAAGTGAAAAAGTCGACATCTGTAGCTATATATACTTATTTTAAATACATTGACTATAGGCCTACTCTCTTTCAATGTGTGTGTATATATATATATATATATATATATATATATATATATATATATATATATTATTGTATTTAGTTATAAAATAATACACTTCATAGGTATGTTTATATATTCTACACACGTATACAAATTTATTGTAGGACTACAGTGAGCCCCTGCGCCATCTGTTGGGAGAAAAGAGAATTGCAGCTTTTCCTGACTCGATTTCGAAGTGCAGCTTTGAAGAAGTTTGGCATAAATTATTACAGTGTTTCCCAACCACTGTGCCATGGCACACTAGTGTGGCGTGAAAGATTGACAGATGTGCCGTGGAAAATTATCAAATTCCACAAAATAAATAAATGCATGATAAAAATAAATAATTTCAGGGATCCAAACTCTCTCCTTTCGGAGAAATTTGCCATTTTGAAACCATAATCGGTCACTTTTGTGATTGTAAAGAGCAATGATTAATGTGCAAAAGTGACTGATATTTATAGGTATTAAGGGTCTTTCACATGACTCTGCAAAATCACACATCAGTGCTGCAAAATCCATTGAAGTCTATGAAGTGACGCTACTTTACACCAAAGTGTTTTTCACACACATTTTTACTTCACCAACAATGTCTTTGAGAGTACTAAGCAACAGGAATATTTAAAAACTGTCCAAATTTGTAAAGAGACATTGAATAATTCAATATCAGAGACCACAGTTATTGAACTAATTTATATTCACCAAGAAAACACTTAGACCTAAACATAAACGAGTCCTTTTATTACTTTCTGCTATCAAAGCAACTGCAATCTTTTTTCTCTCTTTCAGATACATGTTTTCAATGTTTATTGTGGACACCTCCTGCTTTTTTACATGGCAAACTCGTAAAATCGCCCCTCTGTGACACTTTCTGCAAATATTGTCATGTGGACGGCAATACGGCGCTGGGTTCAGCCTCCACAACCAAATTAAAACTGCCAACGAGAAGTCGTCTGTCCGAGGCAAAGATGCAAAATCTATTGACAATTGCTTCAGCATCAGTCTCCCTTGATGCGTTTTATTACGCACAGACGAGCACACAGTTTAAGTCGACGCGGACAAGGAGGAAGGTTTGAGTTGTCGATTGAGTTCTGTTCAGTTCATTTTGTATGCGTTTTGTTTGTATTTTAATCATATATATTATTTTTTATATCGCATCTTTCATATGTTGTGTTTTAGTGGCCTCCGCTGTCACTGCGGGGAGGGGGGTACATTAATCTGCTTTGTGTGGTGTCTCTGTGTTCATCTGTTCTCTTCATGAATAAATAAATGAATAATCTGCTATATGCTTGTCCTTTAAGTTCATGATTAAAAATTTTAATTAGAACAAAAATAAAAGCTATTAAATGTCTTATTATCATTCAAATATAAAAATTAAAATGAAGGGTAATAATAGATTATGATGGAATTTTTAGGACCCTGTCCATAAAAATGGCGGACGATAAGAAAGTCTAACGCAAGCACTGTATGTGACTTGTTTTTTTTTGCATAGCCGAATTTCAAGCATTACAATTAAGCACGCTACTAAGACGGACAGAAAACATGGACAATTTCTTGAAAAGGAAAAATATTGACGATGGTTAGCCTATGTGTGATATTGGTGTGCCGTAGAATTTTTTAGTTGTAAAAAGTGTGCCGTAGCTGAAAAAAAGGTTAGGAAACACTGAACTATTAGGCTGATCTCCTTAGATTCCTTGGGTCATGCCAAATACTCTGATACCAAATTTGCCATTGTCAGCCATACTTCCTGTCCGCCATTTTGAATTTAATTTAAAACCTATTTTTTCAAACTCCTACTAGGCCATATGTCCGATTCACACTAAATTTGTGCCATGTATATCTGCATATCTGAAGCACTTTGCTGTATTTCATAAAACTTTGTGTGTGGGTTCATTTAATCCATTTAATATGGATTATAATTGTTCTTATTTCATTCTTGTATTATACAGTGTCAGTAAACCAGTCACTGCAAAAAGTGTCAGCATGATAAGAGCCAAATAATTTTTACAGCAGTATAAGAAAGTTCCCTGTGGAGCGGAGGGGGATGGGGCCGGGTCGGAATATCGCGCGCCCGGTCTCCAATCGGCCGCCTTTATCCCTCACGGAGGCATAATTAGCCCAATACGAGACCGGGTGTGTAGGATCACGACCCGGCCCCGCCCTCCGTCCTGCCACATTCCCCTTCTGTCACTCACTCGATGTTATGTCGATGTAGTGACACTTGGGTCTCTCTTGAGAGCCTCGGTTACCTCTTATCTTTGAGAAAAGGCCAATGAGAATTGGCGAACAGAATTTGCATGACCCTCTCCTGGACATATGGTATAAAAGGAGGGAAGCTTGTTCAAGTAGATTTTTTCTTCAGAGCCGAGTGGTTGTGTTTCAGCGAGCTGAGTAAACCCACTGCTGTTCCACTCACCTCTATAAGAGCATACACTGTTGGAAATATGGCATATTTTCAGCGGCTTTTCTCATCTTCTGCACGCCAGAGCAGAATATGCCCCTGGGTGCTTCGACAGCCCTATTAAAGAGTACATATATATTTCTCTAAAAGTGTACACATTGAAGTAGAACAACTTTTTAAAGAAGCATCTTTCTCAGGATGCCCTTCCGTCTTTGTGTCATTCCTGGATGCGGTCGTTACCTCTCCGCTTCTGACGGACATGGGCGCTGCCTCACATGTCTGGGCAGCGATCACACCGAGGCAGAGTTTGTGGATGGTTCATGTTCTCACTGCGAGAACATGACCATGGCAAAGTTGTGGTCACGGCTTTCCTTCTACTCACGGGTATAGGGCCGGTAAGCACGCTCGTCTGCCGCTGTCCGGTTCCGAGATGAGACCGGCTCGCCTTACGGCCAGTCTGATATCTCTTTCGGAGCCCCTGAGCTGGATGAGAGTTTCACCAGGCTAATGCCGAGTAAGGCTCCCAAGCGTTCCTCAGATGGGCAACCCAGGGAGAGAGACGTCTGCCACAGTGCCGGTGTTCAGACCACTCCATGGACCGCCGGGTGGAGAATCCTTTGTTTCCTTTTCTTTGTTTGCCACACCCCCAACGGGCTGCGGTACCCACATTGTCACAAAAAAGCAGTTTCCTCACCCCTGGGTCACTTAGCTGGTGCCCACAACTGCTGTTTTTACGGCGATCAGACATCGAGCCCTTGCAGTCGGGCCCTCAATTAACATGGACCTTCCGCCTTCATGTGCCCAACTGCACCACACTCACAACTCAGGCCGGCAGGTGGTGACAAGTCTAGAGTTCATCTCTAAAGAACCTCCTCCTCAGTCACCTACCCACACCAGGCCGGGTATGCAAAGCAAGGTCAGTGCTTCAAGCTTCTCCTCAGCACAACCACCTCGGGATGAAGCAATGCTCCCCGAAGTGATGTCGCCTTTTCCCCCCTGCCGAGAGGCCTCACCTCCAGGTACTTCACACGTGATCGTCCCCTTAGTGCCTCTAACTCGGAGCTTGGACTCATGGCTTACACTTTCCAACCTGTCGCGGTGGCTGGCCTGGACCATCTGACTCGGCTATGCAATTCAGTTTGCCAGGTGCCCGCCCGCTTCAGCAGCGTCTGCTTCACCTTGGTGCGAAAACTCTTCTGTGCAAGGGCGCAATAGAGCCTGTCCCTCCAGCTGAGTTGGAGAAGGGGTTCTACAGCCCCTACTTCATCATACCCAAGAAAGGTGGTATGTTGCGGCCAATCTTGAACCAGAAAAGTTCTGAACCGGGCCTTACACCTTTCAAGATGCTGACGCAGAAACGTATTCTAACATGCGTCCGGAATCAAGATTGATTCGCGGTGGTAGACCTGAAGGACGCATACTTTCATGTCTCAATATTACCCTGTCACAGACCCTTTATACGGTTCACTTTCGATGGCCAGGTGCATCAGTACAAGGTCCTCTCCTTCGGTCTGTCCCTGTCCCCTCGTGTCTTCACGAAAGTCGCAGAGGCAGCTCTTGTCCAGTTAAGGCAAGTGGGCATTTGCATACTCAATGTACTCAAAGGCTAATCCTAGCACACTCTCGACAGTTGCTCTGTGCACACAGGGACCTGGTGCTCAGGCACCTCAGCCGTTTAGGGCTTTGGGTCAACTGGGAAAAGAGCAAGCTCTCCCCAGTTCAGAGCATCTCTTTTCTCGGCATAGAGTTAGACCCTGTCTCAATGACCTCGCACCTCAAAAGCGAGCACGCAGTCAGTGCTGAACTGCCTGAGTACATTCAGACCGGTCACCTGGGGCATATGGCATCCTCAGCGGTGGTCGCACCACTCGGGTTGATGCACATACCATGTGACCCGTCATAGTTGGGCTGGGCTTCGTGTATAACGGGCATGCAGCCGCTGGCTCCAGGATAGGGCCGCAGCTGGGTTGGCACATCAACTGGCTAGAGTTGCTGGCTGTTGTACTTGCCCTGCGCAGATTCCTGCCGCTGATCCATGGCAAGCACATATTGATCCGCTAAGACAACACAGCAACAGCAGCGTATATAAATCACCAAGGTGCCGTTCGCTCTCGTCGCATGTCAACACCAATGGATTGCTGCTGGTTTTTAAACTGAGCCGGCTCTTCCCTCTATGATACAGGTCATCCAAATTGACCTTTTGCATTTCCACGTGTCAAGTGCTCCGTTGAAGCTTTTCCTAGTTTGCAGATGCCCTCAGCGTGAAAGCCAAATTTTGACGTACAGACTACATCAAAAATATATTTAACCTCGAAGTGACTCCCATCAAGAAATCTCCCAGAAATGTGCAGATATATGTAAGCTGTCCAAGAGACAAGAGCATTAATGTCCACCAGAATTTAACTTTTTTAAATTCAGTGAACAGTTTGTTCAACATTGTATTTTGCACTGTTTTGCAATATAGTGCATTTCTTTATTATTTTGTTGAAAGCCTGCAATAAATAAAGTAGTTTCAAAAATAGTAATAAAACATAAAAAGTAATGAAAGTTTAAAGTAACCAAAAAAGTTATGAAAATGAATAGTTTTTTTTTTGTACACTTTGTTTATTTGTTATTTATACTAGATTAAGTGATTACATATTTTGCTTTGCTGTGTTCCTAAACACATAATACAACAGCATTAGTCTGCTTTCTTCACCAGTTTTGGATCTGCCATGTTGTTTATGTGATGTTACAGCAGGTCGACCAGTGCCCATCATATGTTGATGTTAAGATGTCTCAAGTTTGTGTTCATTAACTTCAATTGCAAGACACTGCAGGTCATGTGATCTCATCACATCTCAGGGTTACCTGTTTAATGTACAATAAAACTGCCTTTTCTAGAACATTGATATGACTGGTGTCTAAATATCATGTGAGTGTACATCATTTTAAATATACATTATTTGTATAAGTAATAATTTCTTTAGAGACAAGTCTATTTAACAGTGAAGTGCGCCTTTAAGATTCTTAAAGGACTTTAAGGATTCTTATAAGACATTTAATTCCCCTAGTAGTTTCTGTTTCCCCGTCTGTCGCCCACTTCGACGTTGTGTCGAAGAAGCGACACTAGGGGTCTCTCTTGAGCTCCGAATATGCCTCTGATCTATGAAAAAAGGCCAATGGGAATTAGGCAGACAGTATTTGCATACCCCGCCCCCAGACATACGGGTATAAATGCAGAGAAATACGTCAAGTTCATTTAGAAATTTTCTTCGGAGCTGTTGCTGTGAGCTGTGAGTTACACACCTGTTCCTGTTCCTCTGACGCTTTCCTGCTGTTGGATCTACGGCGCACTTCAGCGGTTTTCTCCTTCTCTGCACGGCTGTGCAGTTTGCCCCTGGGCACTTCAACAGAGCAAAAAACTAAAAGAATTTTGTAAAAGAGTGATTTTCTCTGAAAGAGATATTTCCTCTAAAAGAGCAATACACAGCTGGCGTTGAATGTCCTTTTCAGAACACGTCTTTGTAAAGATGCCCTTCTGCCCCTGTGTAGTTCCTGGATACGGTAGAGTGCTCTCCGCTTCAGACGGCCACAGGCGTTGTCTCTTGGGTCTGGGTTGCGATCACACCGAGGCAGCGTTTGTGGATGGTTCATGTTCTCACTGCGAGAGCATGACCATGGCAACGTTGCGGTTGCGGCTCGCTTTCAACAGAAAGCACGCCACTCCAGCCGCCCCCTGCATTTCTGCTCCTTCCCATGGGATTGAGGACGATGCGGCTGGTGATGGAGGTGATCTGGGGATGGCGCCGGTGCAGCTCCGCCGGGTAAGCTGCTCCTTCCCACCCCCCGGACCACCCACCCCCCGGCACGCTTGTTGACTCCCGTCTGTGCTCGAGGCAACAGCGGCTCGCCTTACAGCCAGCCTGCCTATCCTCTAGAGCTCGAGGTGGATGAGCTTGCCGCTGCATCGGAGAGCGTGGCGTCTGACACTGATGACTCCACTGGGTTTCGCCTTCAGGCCAGCACGCCCAGGCTGAGGCTAACGAGCAGATGTTGTCGTGGAATATCGCGATGAATCTCTCTAAGTTGTAAGAAAACTCTCGGAGTCTTGAGTTACAGATGCCAAAGTTGTAGTTTATTGAACACCAACAAACATGAGACCGGCCAGCTGTCCGTTCTGACTCATTAGCCAAAGTTCTCAGTTTATATTCCTTTTTGTTATCTTGTTACCCACTATCTCTGACTAACAAGGTCACTGCCTTGTTTCTTTCCTTCGCCACCAATATGTTTTATCTCCTTCATTAATTAAATATTGGTGGGAGATCCCTCGCCTATCTGTTAAAAAGAAAAAGAAACATGTATCTTTGGTAGCCTCTCATATCTTGACCTCGTGTTACAGTTCATGGACAGAGTACATCAACTCCTAAAAACATTTGCGTAAGAGACAAACAGCCATGTCCTCATTACATACTTTTTACAATGAGGCGGCCTTGTTTATTTCACGGCCTTGTTTGTTCCTTCACATTATCATGAAAGAAAATGCAAGCTCCACAGATATTTAGCTCATCAAGACAAAACATCATGGCAGCAAAACACCAGCTGCAAAGATATCATACATTCAGCTTACAAGACACCATTCATATAATAACTGTTTAAAAGAATAAGAGATAAGTGATATCATCAAGGGTACATGCCAGAACACTGCCGACCAACAGAAACACATTTTGTCTTTGAAGAAATACATATTTTGTTTTTGTTAGCTCATACACCTGTTTTTCAAGGTTATATACCATTCTTCGTGTTCTCTGCAGCATCAACACTTTTAGTAACCTCACATGCTCTCTCCTGGGTCACACAAAGGCCTGGAAACTCATATATGTATTTTGATATATAAAAACACACTAGAATATTAATAAATATACTATAATGTCCGATATGCTTGCCCGGGCCGCCGCCATCGTGGGGCTGGACTGGAACGCTCCGTCCTCCCTACAGCCATCGCGCCGCTCACAGCCGCACCTACACAAGGCTGCGGTACCCACATTCTCAGTGCTATTTCCTTTGTCTCTTGGTCACCTTGACCACATATGCCGTTCTCACGGCACTCTGCCGCCACACCTCAACAGTCCCGGCAAGCTGGACGTGGACTCTCCGCCCTCAGCGCCACGACTTTTCCCCGGCCGGCTGGTTCTGATGAGTCCAGAGGACACCGCTACAGGACCTCCTCCTCAGTCACTAACCCGCCCCCTGCCGGGTGTGCGGAGCAAGGTAAGTGCTTTGAGTCTTTTCTCAGCACCAGAGCCTCGGGAAGCGTCCACGCCTCCCGACGCCATACTACCTGCTCGGCCCACTGCGAAGCCCCGCCGGGTACATCAAAAATAATAGTCCCTTTGGTGCCCCTAGCACGGAGCTTGGATGCATGGCTTTCACTTCCCAACCCGTCACGCTGGCTGGGCCGGACCATTGGACTCGGTTACGCAATTCAGTTTGCCAGGCCTCCGCCACCCTTCGCGGGCATCCGCTTTTCCGCAGTACACGGCGAACATGCCAAATCCCTGCTTGCAGAAATCGCTACTCTCTTACTCAAAGACGCGATAGAGCCTGTCCCTCCAACCGATATGAAGAAGGGTTTCTACAGCCCTTACTTCATCGTACCGAAGTAAGGCGGTGGCTTACGACCGATCTTGGACTTGCGAGTTTTCAACCGGGCCTTGCACAAACTCCCGTTCAAAATGCTCACTCAAAAACACATCTTAACTTGCGTCCGGCATCTCAGCGGTTCGCAGCGGTAGACCTGAAGGACATGTACTTTCATGTCTCAATTCTGCCTCGACAAAGACCCTGGCGTATCAGTACAAAGTCCTCCCCTTCGGCATGTCTCTGTCCCCTCGCGTCTTCACGAAAGTCGCAGAGGCAGCCCTTGCCCCGCTCCAAGAAGCCGGCATCCGCATAATCAATTACCTCGACGACTGGCTCATTCTGGCCCACTCCCGAGAGTTACTATGCACTCACAGGGACCAGGTGCTCAGGCACCTCAGCCATTTGGGGCTTCAGGTCAACCGGGAAAAGAGCAAGCTCGCCCCGGTTCAGAGCATCTCTTTTCTTGGCATGACTCGGAGTTAGACTCAGTCTCAATGTTAGCACATCTCACCAACGAGCGTGCGCAGTCAGTGCTGGAATGCCTCACCACCTTCAGGCCAGGCACAATGGTCACTTTAAAATTTTCCAGAGGCTCCTGGGGCATATGGCATCCTCCGTGGCGGTCGCGCCACTGGGGTTGATGCATATGAGACCGCTTCAGCACTGGCTTCAGACTCGAGTCCCGAGACGAGCATGGCGCCACGGCACACACCGGGTGATGGTCACCCCCGCCTGCCACCAAACATTCAAACCCTGGACAGATCTCTGCTTTTTGCAGCAGGTGTCCCGATGCGTCCTGGTCATGACCGACACCTCCAGATGGGGTTACAATTTTAATAGAAATTCCTATTTGAATCCTGTAAAATTTTCTTATTGGAATTCTTTAGGATTTTTTGACAAATTTACATTCAGTTCAACAGCATTAAGATGCATTTGATATCCTATGGGGGTAGTAACCCAATAGTAGCTCACATGCACTTAAGCTTTTACTGTAGATACTATCAGATTATTAAAATATTAAAAGCACTATGGATTAAAGAGGCTGGTTGTGTCACTTTTCACTGCTGACATGTTCTCTAAATAGCATGAAACATATTCCATAGCATTTATAATCTACTAACTGGACTCAAACATTAATTCTAATCCATACAATATGGCTTAGGAACTAGATAAAAAAGCACACATATTAGAAATGTCATAATTAAGGAAATACAGCCCGTCAGGAAAATACATTATTATGAAATGTCATAATAAGTGAAAATAATGAGTGTCAAAACATTAGTCTTTATGGTAACCTTAATTTTTTTTTTTAAAAACACATTGCTTTGTGACATAAACTTGTATTCATCATCCATTCTTTAAAAAGCTTTTAATTTGTTGGACATGGAAGTAAACAATTTTTTCTTAATTGGGGAACACAAGGACATGTATTAAGCCTACAACTAATAGGAAAACTGGTGTTTTCTATTTGCCTAAGCACAGACTATGTGTAGTAAACAAACCGTTGAAGCCATTTTAAGAAAGTAGAAATTATGTGAGTTGTGTTGAATGGTTGAGTGATAGTTTATTTATATTTCAGTTATTATTATTGTCATGATAATTATTATTTTACATTTATAATTGTCTTTATGATCGTAATCTGTATTTGTAATTTTCCACCTGTTGTCGTAGAAAGAAACAGATGGTACTCAACTGTAACAGGCCAAGTTACGTCACAGTCAACACAGGAATTAATCGTTAGCAGCTCTAAACCTCTAAGGGGCATTATATAGAAATCAAAATGTGAGAGCTGAACGCTTCAATGCAATAAAAACAAAAGAAAGAATTATTCTTCATGGGAGGAGATAAAACAAATGAAATATTGTAAAATATTTTAATAAGAATTACAATTTTCCATTACATGAATTAGGCTAGAAGTTAGTTCTGTGCCCACATTATTTGTATAAAATTTGTCTCAATATGTGCGTTTGAGTTTCAGGCTATGTAATAACCAGAAACGCCCTGCAGTTCAAAACTGTAGCTTACATGCTTTGTTATTCACTATCTGTTGTAGTATTTTATTAGCAGTTAATATTTGCTATTAACCAATATTGTTCCAACGCATGACACTGATTGTTGAGTCCCTAGAGACCCAAAGAAAGGATTTTTTTTTTTTTTTTTTGGCATTTTGTTTTGTTTAATGCCAATATAGTGTTTGGTGCATAAATAACATATACCACTACCATAATAATTGTTAATATAATAATTTAATTTAATAAATTATAAATAATAATTTTTTAATAAAAAAATATTTATATTTTATTTTATCTGCTCTGTAGAGGATGTCAGGACAAGCTTTATGTGTGAAGCAAAGAAACATTAACAAAGGATTTTCAACGTGGAAATATAATGTCTAAAAGGAGTATGTAAGAATTGATAGTAAACATTATTGCAGTGGTCAGAGGGGCTCCTAGAAGATCAGGGAGCACAGAAAAGATTTGATTGAGGTAAGGGGCTGGGAAAGCAGCAGCAGAGAGCAAGGCGGCCCACTGCCCTGTAAATTGGCAGCAATGCTTAGCTTTTGAATGTAAGATTAACTAAGTGTATTCATTTTTATGGAGTGACTATTTGCAGAAAGTGTAAATGGCATTGTCCACACAGCGAGTTTGGAACCAGACAAAACTAGGGAAAACCACTGAGTTAAGACGTTTTGCTCTTGGCTTGTTGAGGTTGAATGTGTTCATTGCGAGCACATGATACTCAAACACTTTGCTCTCGGCTTGATTCTGAGGAAGTCGACGCCAGTCCCCTCTCCTCCCTAAAGCTTGCGAGGATGGTATACAGAGCATAGGGAATTTGAGGGTGATTTTTGTTGGCTTGAGTCTGCCTCTCTCCACTTCTCCATCTCCAGCGGCCTTGCCTGTTCCATGGCGATTGACGGCTCACTTTGGCATGCTGCAATCAGTCATGGATACTTTGTCACTTGGCTTCATTAGTGGGACATGTACGTGCTCAGGTGCGATGCTTACCATCATTTTCCCTCTGCAGGCGGGAAAGTGTTACAAAGCAGCCTCTGAGGCTGCGAGTCTTGAAGATTTCTTGCTTAAGCCTTACAACAAAAAAATTTGCTGTTCATCATGTTGGTGCACCTCCAAGTTTCGCCACTGATTCTGTTCTTTCCAGAGCTAAACGAACAGCTTATTATGACTCGACGTTCTCCTATTCAGTGAGAGTTCAGTTCTCTGGTGCTGTTGCCTTGCTGTGGTTATTAAACACTTTTCTTGTTTCCCCTGCTGTTGTGAGATGGGAACAGAATGTGTAATTTCCTCTGTAACAGAATAGTTCATCCTGTTTTTACTGTGTATGGCAACAAAGATTTTAAGATCTTCCACATCACTTAATATGCATCTCGCTTTCCCCGCTGTTCCGAGCTGGGAACAAGTTTGTGTCATAACACTGGCCATTTTTATGCCTATTTTTACTATTGTTGACCTCATGCCAGAAGCTGACTATGTCATAACGTGGTGATTTTTGACTTCTCATTATCGCTTAGTAGCCCTCTCACACTTTTCCCCACTGTCATAAGCCGGAAATGAGGCTCTGCTATGTTCTTGAACATGGCTACCAGCTTCAGTTCGAGATGGTAAATGTTTGGATTTACCATTGTATGGACTCCTCCCTTGCCAGTTTATTGTTCACTGTCAATGTCACTGTTGACTTGTTTGCTTTTTGCTGTCATGTCTAACGTTTCTCTCTTGTGTAGTTGGAGCATGCTCGTGTATCTGTTGGTTGCTTGTCTATAGAGGGGTGGTTATCTGACTGCTTGCGGTCGCTCTCACCAGTTGGTGCCCAGTACATTCTGTGTTTAATAAATACTATTGAACTGTCATCACTGCTTTTGGGTCCTTTATCTCACCCCACAATCGTGACAATAGAATGCAAGCCAAATATTGAACCCTGCAAAACAAATTGAGGGACTTTGCCAGGGATCCGTGTCTGTAGTGGTATACAGCTTGAAATTTTGGAGGTTGGCCTTTCAGACTATTAAATGCACACCAATACAATGATTACACTCTAAAATCAGCTTATTTATAAAATCTGACAAGAAATCCATGTTAACATGAAATTTGTGTAGATTAGGTTATTCATAAGCTTTACGCTGATAAAGGAATGCGGCTTATTTACATGACTAAACACGGTGTTGGCTTATTTAGCATAATCAGTGTAAGAACATGCATGTAAATGCGCTCAATGTTCTGGTTTCAAGATTCAGTTCCACAGGATTGTGATTCCCTGCCACTGAGGGAGTTTATTACCAACAACTTAGAGGCCCCTCTGCTCCCTTCTCTGGTAGTCTCTGAGATTCCTGCAACGGAGACCCCTCTGTTCTTTGCACCGTTGATCCCAGCCTCAGTGGTCCTGGTGATCCCAAACTCAGTGCTTCCAGTTTCTGTGCTTCCAGCTTCGGTGCTCCCAGGTTTGTGTGTCCCAGTTATCCTAGCTTCAGGGGTCCCAGAGGTTTCTGGTTCGGCCCCTTTGACCCTGCTATCTGAATACCCGGCCGCTTTAACCCTGCCCCCTTAGAGCCCAGTGGCTCTGCCTTTTTAGTCCCCCATGCCACTTGCTAACCTGTCAGTCCTGCCTGGCCTTGCTCATTTTTCAGGCCTCCCTGGATCCCCCGCGGTCTCCTGGTTGTCCACCAAATCTCCCTGTGGTCTCCTGGTCATCAGCCCGATCCTCTGTGGTCTCTGCCCTCTCTTGATCCCTGTGGTCTCTGCCCTCTCTTCATCTTCTGTGGTTTCCCGCTCCACCATCACCTCACCCATGGTCTCCTGTTTCTTTGGCTGCCCCAATTTGCTTTCAAATAAAATATGTTTTCAAATAAAAGTTCTGCATTTTGGTTAATTTTCTATGGCATGCCAGATCCCTCAACAAAAAAAACTGATTTACCAAGTAAGCATTGTCCAGACACAATGGTTTGTAGAATGTTTGACTTCTGTTTGACCAAAAATAATTAGAACAGCACTTTTTCTTTTAGCTTCTATTTAAGGGTGCACTTAGTATTTTTTTTCTTTGTCTTACTGATCACTATGGCAGACTTCTTGTCTGACAAGAAGTGGGATGGATGAGCATCATTTACATGCAATAGCTTTCACAAAAAATAGCTTTTAGTTGCCTATGCCATTTAAACAAATTACTATACACAGACAGCCATGATTAATTTAATCCATGAATTAAAATGTCCAACAACAGGGCAGTTACTGAGAGTATTTGAGCAGTAGTCGGTCAGTCATTTGATTCTAACATGGCAGCCCCTGTGTGCACCTTAAACTATTTAAATTTAACATTTATGGATCAAAGTAAATCAGTTTGTAAAGAAAGGCTGAGGAATATTTGATTTATGTGTAACAGGTGACTGAAGAGCAGATGGATCATCTACTGGAGGATCGTCTTCTGGTAGAAGTGCTGCGATCTTTACTCCACAGCACTCCAAGATATGAACGCAACCCTTCAGTGCTGCATCAACCTCAGCGGTATGTATATTTAAAGTGCTCCTGCCAATGATACTGCAGTTTCATGAGCATGACATTTTAACGCTCTTTTTAACCACCAACATATCTTGTCAACTGTGATTTTTTTAGGAAGAATTATTAGTGAGTAGCATCTCACTGACCACTGCCTGCATCCCTGAAGTTTATTTTGAATGGACTTCAAAGAATTAACCTTACAGTCTCCTCCTGGTTTGATCACTCGGAACATTAAGGAACGATTTTAAAGACTTTAAAGATGTTTGGTGGGGGCTTTTAGACATTTAAGACATTACAGTATGATTTTCTGTAAAGCTGCTGTAAAGCTGCTTTGAAACTATGTTTATTTTAAAAATAACTTTACAAATAAATATTACTTATGTTTTTTCGAGATTTCTTGAAAATAGGGAGGGTGAATTTTGGAAGATCATTACACTATCAAGATATAGTGACTGTGATTTATTGCCTTTTTGTGTTGGAACCACAAAATACTGTGCAATCAATATCCACACATTTCTGAAGGGAACATACTCATGTAAAAGTTAGTGCAATTATGAGGATGCAGATGCTGATTGCTGTTCTATAGGCATGCATCAATGTCTTTTATGTGATTTTGGAAACAATTTTTAGATTCTGGGTTAATTGAAAACCACATATACTGGAGTGTTTGGGATCATTTGCAGAGGTTTGATTGTGCAGATAAGAAGTGTGGCTAGTAGAGCATAACAGTAGTCCATTATAGAGATGACAAGACCCTGGATTTGTGCAGCATGCTCAGGTATGTAGGGCCTGATGCTGATACTGTAGAGCGCAAATCTGCTTGACCAAACAGTCTTCCAAGTGGTTCTTAAAGTTTAGCTGGTCACCACACATTATCCCCATGTCCCTAGCTGACCTGGATGGCACTATCTGTTATGAGTGTGTGGAAATCAGGAGAAGGCAGACGGGGAATTCGGATCTAGACGCGGTTTTATTTACAAATAAAAATAAACAAACACAGGAACTAAAGAAAAGGTCCACGATGGGAAAATTAAACCGAAGCACAAAACAACATTCAGAAGCATACAAGTGAAAACCAACCACGAAGGATAAGGAAACCTCGAGCGAACACAAATAAACATCTAGAGCAAACGTCGACAAACATGAGGAACATCCAGGAGCAGAGAACATGAAACAATAACGATTGACAAAGGAAGGAGGAAACAGCAGGGTTTAAATAAACAGAAACGATGATGACAAAATAATAATCAGGTGTGGACAATAACGCAGTGCTGGCAGTGAGGGTCTGGAATGATGGGAAATGTAGTTTTACAAGGACAGTGAAACACGGGGCAGACAACAAGGAAAACGTGACATGGAATGTGATCAGTGATGAGTGAAACAGAAAACACGGGGCAGACAACACGGGAACGTAACACTATCATTGATCACCAAAGATTAACTGTGATTTTGTATTGAATTGCTTGGCTGGTTGGTAAAACAGCTTTCTACCAGACAAAGATCTCAACCGGGCAAGCAACCATGTAAACACTTTGGGATCATCAGGCTGGAACGAATGGTAGAGCTAGATATGTCATCAATGTAGCAATGGTAAAAAATAAACACATATTATAGGATAAGTCTTAATGATGTTGTGCAAATCAAGAAGTGGAGGGGAAAAAGGACTGAACCCTGATGTACCCAGTGGTTAGCTTTTATGACTTAGACACCTCTCCCCTCTGAGATTAGACCTGCAATGTAGGACCCACACCAGTGTAATGCAGTTCCTGTGATGCCATGTGTAGGAAGGATAGAAAGGATTATCTGGTGATTTAATGTGTCAAATGTGCCAGTACAGCACTGTCTATTGCTTTTAAATAACAAAAGTCATGTCAAAAAGTCAAAAGAGTCATGTAAACAGTGTAGTATTTTACATTGATTATATGATCAACATATATATACAATTATCAACATTTAAATATAGCGTGGAAGAAAGATTACATTGTGAGTGTATGATTTGTGATTTTATTTTCTGTCATAAAGATACAAACATATTCACTAGAATCCTTTGAGTCAATGGTGACAGAACTCTTTTGCTTTTGCTCAGGTTTGGCCGTGGTGCCTGGAGTGGCCTGTCAGCGGAGGAGAGGATACAGTCTCGGGACTGGGAGTCAGTTCCGGGCCAAATCTGGAGTATGGCTGTGCCACAAAGATTTGGCAAAAAATAGCACCAGCCCACCGTAAAAATGGAGGTGTTTAGAATACAGAATATAAAAAAATGTGCTAGTACTAATAGTACTTCAAAACAATACTGAAATTGACTTATGATTATTATATACAGTACAGTATACAGTAAGTTTAGCATGAGTGGGTGGAAATAGTCATGTGAGAGCATGTTATGATTTTTCATCTATTGTACTTCACAAACACGCATGTGTGTTGTATTTTCTGTGTATGAATAAATAATCTGCTTGTCAAAAGACATTTCAGGTTGTTGTTTTTCTTGACATTTTATAACTAATAAACAATGAAGACTGACCTTGCATGTATAATTTTGTATTAGGGGTTCAAGGCTTAGCGCTGAAACCCTATTGTAATTGTTAAGATTTTTATTATTAGGGGATCAAGCGCTTGGCGGGCTGTTGCGAGGGGCATGAGGTCCGAGAACCAAGTACGGGAGGGCCAGTAAGGGGGCACTAAGAGGATCTGCTCCTCGTCCTCCCTGACCATGCACAACGTCTATGCAAGTAGGCTCACTCTGGGGAATACATATTTGCAAAGCCCCAGGGGCCAGCTGTGTGCCAGGGCATCTGTGCCGAGGGGAGCCTCGGTCAGAGAGTACCAAAGCGGGCAGTGGAAGGATTCTGGGGAAGCAAACAGATCTATCTGTTCTTGGCCGAATCGACTCCAGATCAGCTGGACCGCCTGAGGGAGTCTACACTCTCCCCTGAGCATAACCTGTCATGACAGTGCGTCCACTGTGCTGTTAAGGTGGCCCAGGATGTGAGTGGCCTGCAGCGACTTGAGCCGCTGCTGACTCCTAAGGAGGAGACGACGGGCGAGTTGTGACATTCGACAAGAGCGTAAACCCCCTAGGCGGTTGATGTACGCAATCATCACTGTGTTGTCCATCCGGACCAACACATGTTTGCCCCAGATCAACGGCAATAGTCTCCTAAGGGCAAGTAGTACAGCCAGCAACTCAATGCAGTTGATGTGCCAAGACAGTCACAGTGCCCAGGCTCACGGTTCCCCAGTTGCAGAGGGTTTTCTGATATATCGAATGGTGTTGCCATGGCGAAGCGACAAATTAACATAAAAAAATGGAAAAAGGAAAAGTCTCATCAAAATTGAGCCAAATGTGTGTCCTTGAGGGCTGAACACATTGATGTGACTATTGTGGGTCACGGTCATAGTGCCACCAACTGGCGGAAGGAAGAGTGTGACTTTTAACAGAAGTTAAAAAAATCCCTATTGTGTTAGCCTGAATTGCTTAAAAAAATACAGATTAATGTCAAGGCATTACGCATTTTAAATTCTGAAGGGTTTCTTGATATCTTAAATACTGTTGGCATGGCAATTCATTAAACGTCATGATTCCTTTTTGGGCATATTCACGTTTTGAGGTATTTTTCATAACTGAATTTTAACTGAAATGTAAAAATACAAGAAAACCCCTGTCTAATCCACTGTGCGTTAATTCTCTGACTGGCAATTACAAGAAATGTCCAATAGAGGGCGTCCAAGCTCCATTGTTGAATGATTCCCAACAATTCTGAGTCTGAGTACAGAATGGCGGGGACTGAGTTCATCAGTTGGTTGAGGTCTTTTGCAGTTGAATGCTATAAAAAAAAAAAAAAAAATGCAAACAATGTGTCCCCACTCAATATATATTTCAACTGATTTGCATTTGCAATCTTTATTAATTAAACCATATAGTTTTATATGGATGGATTATAACCTTTAACCCTTTCCAGCCAGAGTGTTCTAATTTGGGAACAATTATTCCCATGGTTCCTGTCTCAGTTTCTTTGCCATCCAATCACCGATTTTAGTTTTGAAAACTGCCAGATACCATGACAAAATAAGCTAAAGGCACATATGATTGGTTAAGGGGTTACTGGGCGTGAATAATAAATGCATTGTCATCCTTCATTTGCCTGGGAGGAGACACATAGGCGGAAATTGCAGGGGGGTCGGGGGGGTCAGGAATAATTGTCCCCCCCTAAAATATCATTAAAATATGTGTATTGTAAATAATATAATGATATATTCTTAAAATAATTGTTTAAGAAATAAAATAATACAAATGCAAACGGGGCAACAACAAAAAAAAAACCTTGGTGTCCCCTTCAAAAATTGCTCTTGAGAATTGTTATGTTTATTGTCCCCCCCAACATTTTGATGAAATTTTCGCCCCTGAGGAGACAGAGGGGATATCACGGGAGATTTACTCCAGTGTTGGACTTACTGCTTCAAATTGACAACTGAGGCAATCTTTCAAGGTAAGACATGTGAATTAACATTGGGACTTTGTTGTCAATATTGAATATTGAAAGTCAAAACATTTTAGGGACGAAGCATTTATTTGTAAGAGTAACGCTAGTTATTTCTGGAAAAAACAGACAGGAAACTAGCCTCTATTTTTAAGCAAATTTCTGTGAAACTTGCAAAATAAACATTAGCTAGCAATACTATGTACACTTTTAGCTATATATCAATATATTTTTTTTTGCCAGTGTTGGCTTATTGTGAAAAATCCACCTGAAGTAATGTGAGGTAGAGAGCAGATGCTGTTCAGACCTTTTTTAAGCTGTTTTTTTAAACCATCTGAATGCACGGATGCTTGCTTTGTGTTCCACCTCTGTTTGTGGTGGCACTGGAAAATTAATACTGAAGAAACATCACCTGACACTCAAAAATAAGCTGTAGAACAAGAGCGACAAGCACTTTATAATTATTTTGGATTCATTGCATATTGCACTGCTCTCTTTGAACATAGATGTTAAATACACTGCAAATGAGCAACACTACAAAACTAAAACAATCCTGTTCTAATCAAGGCACAGACGCAGTGTAAATAACTGATTTATTATGCTGATTAGACCGCTTTGTTTTTGTGTGCAGAATGTCATTGAGCTTGCATCACAATGCAAACCTGCAGTCATTGTAATGAGAAAGTTTGTTGCATTTGAACAGTTTTGTTTTGTTTTTTCATGTTAATAAGTAGGCCACTGTGAATTTGATTTGTACAAAATAGCAATAAAGTAATTCGGCTGAACTGTTCTAAGTGTGTTTTGGAAGTGTAGCCAACATAAAGAATATGGCATGAATAGCATATGTCAGGAATCACCGTTATTGTTATCGCGTCTGCTCCAATAAGACCCATTTGCCATGCAGCTGCTATTGGTAGTTTTAAAATTTTCTCGAATCGCACAAACTCTGAAAGCAAATGACTTTTTAATTTCCAACACTATTCAGTGTATGGATTTGTGAAGAACACACTGTTGGCTAGTTCCCCGTCTGTCGCTCTCTCCACGTTGTGTCGGAGAAGCGACACTAGGGGTCTCTCTTGAGCGCCGAATATGCCTCTGATCCATTGAAAAAAGGCCAATGAGAAGTTGGCAGTCAGTATTTGCATACCCCGCCCCCGGACATACGGGTATAAAAGGCGAGGCAAATACTAGAGTTCATTCAGAAATTTTCTTCGGAGCCGATGGTTGTGCATGCTGTTCGCAGTGAAACACACCCGTTCCTGTATTCCTCTGACGCTACTGCATGCTGTTGGATTGAGGGCACATTACAGCGGCGATTCTTCTTCTTGCACGGCAGTGCATATTGCCCCTGGGCGCTTCGACAGCGCAGTATAAAAAAGTCAGACGAGTTTTAAAAGAGTGATTTTCTCTAAAAGAGCAAATACACAGCGGCGTTGAACGTCCTTTTCAGGACGCGTCTTTGTAAAAATGCCCTTCCGCCCCTGGTAGTTCCTGGATGCGGTAGAGTGCTCTCCACTTCAGACGGCCACAGGCGTTGTCTCGTGTGTCTGGGCAGCAATCACACCGAGGCTGCGTTTGTGGATGGCTCATGTTCTCACTGCGAGAGCACCGCGGCTCGCTTACAACCGTAAGCAAGCCACTCCAGCCGCACCTCGCATTGCTCCTTCTTCCCACGGGATTGAGGACGGTGCGAGTGGCGCTGGAAGCGATTCAGGGATGGCAGCGGGTGCGGCTCCGTCGGGTACCCCCCCTCGGAACACCCGTCCCCCGGCACGCTCGTTGACTCCCGTCCGTGCTCGAGGCAACAGCAGCTCGCCTCACAGCCAGCTTGCCTATCCTCTAGAGCTATAGGTGGATGAGCTCGCCGCTGCATCGTAGAGCGCGGTGTCTGACGCAGATAACTCCCTTGGGCTGCCGCCTTCGGGCCAGCACGCCCAAGCCGAGGCTGACGCTCAGATGTCCGACATGCTTTCCCGGGCCGCATCCAGCGTGGGCTTGGACTGGAATCCCCTGTCCTCCACACAGCCATCGCGGTTGGATGACTGGTTCCTGGGGTCCCAGCTCACAGCCGCGCCCCCCCGGTCCCGTTTTTCCCGGAAGTGCACAATGATCTGACGTCGCTGTGGAGGGCACCGTTCATCGCACGACGTCACAAAGCCACACGCTCATCCGCTCTCGCTACCCTCGACGGCGGAGCGGCCCACGCGTACACGACGATCCCCCTGGTGGATAGGGCTGTTGCGCTCCATCTATGCCCCGGAAACCCTACCACCTGGCGCGGTCGCCCTGTACTCCCTTCCAAGGCCTGTAGGACAACATCCTCGTTGACAGCGAAGGCCTACAGCACCGCCGGAACTGCCGCTTCCGCCCTGCACGCCATGGCCCTCCTGCAAGTCCACCAGGCCAAGGCGCTCAAAAAACTGCACGTGGGTAGCCCTGATCCCGACGTGCTGCAGGAACTGTGCTCATCGACCGACCTCACCCTCAGAGCCACGAAGGTCACAGTGCAGTCACTCGGGCAGGCGATGGCCACCCTCGTGGTCCAGGAACGACACCTATGGCTGAACCTGGTCGAGATGCGTGAGACCGACAAGCTTCGCTTTCTCGACGCCCCAGTCTCCCAGTTTGATCTCTTCGGTGACACCGTCGAGGACTTCACCCAGCAGTTCTCCGCGGTGAAGAAACAGACGGAGGCGATATCACATATCCTGCCCCGCCGCAAACCTGCTGCCCCGGGCCCTGCCCCATCTGCTCGCCGAGGGCGTCCCCCTGCGAGGAAACGACAAGCTGCTCCGCCTCAACCTGGGCCCAGTTCTCAGCCCACGCGTCGAGCGCTCCACAGGAAGCAGATGCCCCCTGTCTCACGGACCCCCTCGAGGACCCGGAAGGCTCCCAGGCGCTCCTGAGACGGACGACCCAGAGCCCAAGACGTTAGCTCCGGAGATGGTAAGACCACTCCGTCCCCCGGTGGAGGGCCGGGAGGAGAATTTTCCTTTAACTTTTCTTTTGCTGCTCCCATTAACCGGGGCAGCGGTACCCAAATTCTCAATAAAAGAGCTATTTCCTTTGCCTCTGGGTCATCTGGCCAGCAAATGCCATTCTCACGGCACTCTGCCCCCAGATCTCAACAGTCCCGGCACGCTGGACGCGGCTCCAGGCCAGCCTTCAGCCCCACGACTGTTCCCCGGCCGGCCGGTTCTGACGAGTCCAGAGGACGCCACTACAGGACCTCCTCCTCAGTCACCAACCCGCCCCCTGCCGGATGTCCGGAGCAAGGTAAGTGCTTTGACTCTTTTCTCAAAACCAGAGCCTTGGGACGCGTCCGCACCTCCCGATGGCGTACTACCTGCTCCACCCCGCTGCGAAGCCCCGCCGGGTACGTAAAAAATAACCGTCCCTTTGGTGCCCCTAGCACGGAGATTGGATGCGTGGCTTTTCACTTCCCAAAATGCTCACGCACAAGTGTATCTTGACAAGCGTCCAGCACCTAGATTGGTTTGCAGCGGTAGACCTGAAGGACATCGACCCTTTCTATGGTTCGCGTTCGACGGCCAGGCATTTCAGTACAAAGTCCTCCCCTTCGGCATGTCTCTGTCCCCTCGCGTCTTCACAAAAGTCGCAGAGGCAGCTCATGCCCCGCTCCGAGAAGCCGGCATCCGCATACTCAATTACCTTGATGACTGGCTCATACTAGCCCACTCCCGAGAGTTACTATGCGCTCACAGAGACCAGGTGCTCAAGCACCTCAGCCGCTTGGGGCTTCAGGTCAACCGAGAAAAGAGCAAGCTCACCCCGGTCCAGAGCATCTCCTTTCTCGGCATGGAGTTAGACTCAGTCTCAATGTGCGCACGTCTCACCAACGAGCGTGCGCAGTCGGTGCTGAAATGCCTCGCCAAATTCAGGCCAGGCACTACGGTCCCTCTAAAACTCTTCCAGAGGCTCCTGGGGCATATAGCATCCTCCGCCGCGACCACGCCGCTGGGGTTGATACATATGAGACCGATTCTGCACTGGCTTCAGACTCGAGTCCCGAGACGAGCATGGTGCCACGGCACACACCGTGTGACAATCACCCCTGCCTGCCAAAAAATACTAAAACCCTGGACAGACCTCTGCTTTCGGGCAGGAGTGCCCCTGCAGCAGGTGTCCCGACGCGTCCTGTCACTACCGACGCCTCCAGATTGGGTTGGGGCGCCGTGTGCAAAGGGCACGCAGCCGTGGGCCGTTGGAGAGGGGGCCCCGCTGGGCTGGCATATCAATTGCCTAGAGTTGTTCACTGTCTTCTTTGCCCTGCAGCGGTTTCTCCCGTTAATTCGAGACAAACATGTCCTAATCAGGTCAGACAGCACCACTGCAGGTCAGACTCAGGTCGCTGCGTGCCACTCACATTCCCGGCAAGCTCAATGTGGTAGCGGACACACCGTCACAACAAAGCTTACCCAGTGGAGAATGGAGGCTCCACCCCCAGTTGGTCCAGCTGATTTGGGAATGGTTCGGCAGAGCCCAGGTAGACCTGCTTGGTACGGCCAAACAGAGGCTCCCCTTGGGACAGATGTGCTGGTGCACAGCTGGCCCGCGGGGCTACACAAGTATGCATTTCCCCCAGTGAGCCTTCTTGCACAGGTGCTGTGCAAAGTCAGGGAGGACGAGGAACAAGTCACATTAGTGGCTCCCTACTGGCCCAACCGGGCCTGGTTCTCGGACCTCGTGCTCCTCACGACAGCCCCTCCCTGGCGAATCCCCCTGAGGAAGGACCTTCTTTCTCAGGGGCAGGGCACGCTCTGGCATCCGCATCCAGACCTTTGGAAACTCCACGTCTGGTCCCTGGACGGGAAGCGGAAGATCTAGCTGGTCTACCACCTACCGTCGTAGACACGATCAACCAAGCCAGAGACCCTTCTACCAGGCATCTTTACGCCCAGAAGTGGCGCTTATTCGCAGATTGGTGTTCTTCCAGGGCGGAAGACCCACAGAGGTGCGCAGTTAGGTCGGTGCTCTTATTCCTGCAAGAGAGGCTGGAGGGGAGGCTGTCCCCTTCCACCCTAAAGGTGTATGTCACTGCTATCGCGGCTCACCACAACGCAGTAGACGGCAAGTCCCTTGGTAAGCACGACTTAATCATCAGGTTCCTAAGAGGCGCCTGGAGGTTAAATCCCTCCCGGCCAAGCCTGTTCCCCTCCTGGGACCTCTCGGTAGTCCTCGCGGGCCTCCAGAGACCTCCCTTCGAGAGCTAGAATCAGTTGGACTCAGGGCCCTCTCTCTTAAGACTGCCCTGCCTCGGCTCCATCAAGAGGGTCGGGGACCTGCAAGCGTTCTCTGTCAGCGACACTTGCCTGGAGTTCAGTCCGGCAGACACTCATGTGATCCTAAGACCGCGACCAGGCTATGTGCCCAAGGTTCCTACTACGCCCTTCAGAGACCAGGTAGTGAACCTGCAAGAGCTGCCCCGGGAGGAGGCAGACCCAGCCCCTTCCTTGCGGTGTCCGGTACGTGCTTTGCGTACCTACCTGGACCGCACGCAGAGCTTTAGACGCTCTGAGCAGCTCTTTGTATGCTTTGGGGGACAGCGGAAAGGAAACGCTGTCTCCAAACAGAGGCTTTCCCACTGGGTTGTAGATGCCATTTCACTGGCTTATCACACCCAGGCCGTGCACCCCCTTGCGGGTCCGAGCTCACTCGACAAGGAGTGTTGCGTCCTCACGGGCACTGGCCAGGGGTACTTCCCTGGCAGACATTTGTAGAGCAGCGGGTTAGGCGACACCAAACAACTTTACAGGATACGTGTGCTTATATTACATTAAAAATTAAAAGTGAGATACTCCTTTTTTCCAAATTAGCCATATTTCCAAATTAGCTTTACAGAAATGCATGTCTGTTTTACAATCCAAATATATCCATCAGAGGCGACTGTGTTAAACTAATGTCCATATTGCAATAACAAAAAGATAAAAAAAAAAAAATACAAGTCATATGGCAGAAGTGGGTGACGCAAATTTAAGGATTTGTGACTTGCTTGACTAAATAAAGAAAATGACTTAACCAGCGACTAGAGAATTGACTTGAACTGCATGACTCGACAATGACTTGAATGTGTTTTATTATTATTATTTTCAATAAAAACAGCAACGAACTGTGTTTAAAAAGATATTGCGTAGCCTATCAAAAATGTAAGCGTGTCAGCACCAATGATCTGCATCTACACAGTTAACACTGTGCTCTCAATGTGCCAAAATGACAGATGATTGTCGAGTTCCCAAAAATAATCTCCTTTGGATATATATATTTTGAATGTGATATGAATAAAAAAAGTATGAAAATATGCAACAAAAAATTATCCGATAATAAACACCACAACCTCGAATTTCATCAGACATTTCAAAAACCACAAGGAAAGGTAAGTAAATAATTTCATTATCATTCACTATCCAGAAAGATTAATATATAAAATAACGGTTCAAATGTTTGAGGGTTTTCAGTAAATTAAAATGATTCATGATTAATCTCATGTTTTGTATCGCGACAAGTTTGAAATGACCTCTAAATGTGTGTGTGCCTTTTCTAAACTTTCTCAACTTTCAACAATATACCATAACCATTTGTTGGCAATATACAAACATAACAGGCAGGGGTGCGTTTCCCGAAAGCATCGTTAGCCAACTATGGTCGCAAGTTCCGTCGTTACTAACATAGTCCAACGATTTGGTGTTTCCCGAAACCATCGTTCAAACGAACATTCGCAAACTGCATCGCAAAGTTTTGTGGTTGGAACGACAGCTCTTGACCTGTGGTTAGAAGCATCGTTCCTTGTTAGTTTGTTGTGTCGACGTCATTGATTTCGCAGCAGCTGGGATGTGTTCTCTTCAGACCTATCGACCCTATAGCCTATTTCTTTCGAAGCTTTCACCATCCACTTTAAGTGATTTGGATGACTTAAAGTCGAGGTGCTCAGGTTTTACACAATTTGCTTTCTTTATTGCAAATTATTTGAAACGATATAATAGCGTGACGATCGCAATTATTCTCCCTTCGAAGTGCACTCCGAAAGGATTATTTTTGCCGGTTGGGACGCAGGCTTGGTTTCGTTTGTGCGAAGAAACGGTGAGTGTGCAAGTGAGTAGCTTTGTTAAATTCCTAAAGACAAATTGTCATATAACAATATTTTACAAAAATTATTTTAGGGGGTTACCCTTAAATATTAAATTGTATCTGTAGCCTTCTGTAGCCTACACATATACGCAACATATGCAGTGCTTAACGCTAAGGAAACGTAGGCTAATTTACATACGTTAACATAGGCTATTTAAAATATTACACACTCAAACCACAGTATTTTTTATATATAGTCAATGAATGAAGAAACATTTTATAAATAAGCAGTTTTGTGTAGTAGAATATAATATTCTCATGGCGTTATAAGAAACAAATACATATTTATTGTTTGCAAAAGTATTTAAGTGAAGTCTGCTGGGGAAACATAGGCAAATAAACAGCATTATTTATTAACACAAGTTATGTCAGATTAAATGAAACAAATAATAGAAAACACAGTATCCAAACTGTAAAATATTAGCCTACCATCCAAACATATTCTGAATTAAAAGTTCTCTGACTTCTGCTCCTGCAGGATGCATTCTGCCTTGATGTGGGTTCAAAGGATCATCATCAGAAACAGCATCTTCCTCACCATCGGCTCCAACGGCACCAACTTCCTCCTCAGGAAGCTGGACATTTTCCCTGACTGCAATGTTGTGGAGAATTGCAGTAACCACAATAACAGAACAGCTTTTGGTGGGGTTTAGCTTTAGGCCACCACTGGACTTGCTGATGCAGCGAAAACTTTGTTTCCACAGTCCTATAGTCCTCTCCACTATAGAGCGTGTCCTTCCATGGGCCTGATTAAACCTTTCCTCTGCAATGGTGGCTGGATGCTGCACAGGTGTCAAGAGGTAGGGGCTGAAGAGGATATCCACTGTCTCCCAGCAGCCAGCTATCACCAAAGCCACCTTCTTCAGCCATCTGGCAAATTGCAAAATTGGCCCATGCAAAAGAGTCATGTGTGCTTCCAGGCCATTTTGCCACAATGTCAGTGAACATTCCCTGGTGATCACACACTACTTGAACATTAATGGCTGGATAGCCCTTCCTGCAAATGTACAAGGGCTCATTTACCTTAGGGCTTAATACTGGGATTAGGGTTCCATCAATGATGCCAATCACTCTGGGGATGTTGTCAATATCATAGAATTGTTGATTGGCCAGCTGTATTTCCTCAGGAGTTTTGGGGAAAACCAGAATGCTCTTCATCAGCTGTAACAGCAAAGGTGTTACTGTTGTCACAGTTTTGCTGACTGAAGACTTGCTGAGCCCCAGGCCATCACCCACCACCTCCATAAAACTTCCAACAGCAAAATAACGCAGTGTAGCTAACAACTGCACCTCTGGACTTAAGGCGTAGTTTCTTCTTGTTGCCCTCTGAAGGTGTGGTTTCACTATCTGAAATAATTCAAGAATCTTGGTCCTTGGAAGACGGAATTTTCTTAAAATTGCATCATCAGATAGTGAGTCAAGAGGGGTAAAATTTGTCCTTATGTGGGCATTTATATAAACTGATTGACTTCTCAGCCGCCTTCTGTGCTCCAGCTGTAAGAATCTTTGTAAAGCTGCCATTGTTGAGCACTTGAAACACACAAGTGTAACTTTTATTAGGAGAGGCATTAGTACACCTGCTTTGGATGCACCAGAGTTAATAGAAACATCTTAGCTAATAATCATTCTAAATTAATTTAATTACTACAATTCATTATTACCATCTTTGATTTGTTATAGTAATATGGTACAACATTAATATATTGTATATGTTGATTTGGTTTAAAATAGGCTGTTGTCTTTCTGTTATTTAATATTTTTCATTCTTCTCTTAAGAATGGTCTAAGTACTTAAGAGTGTTTTGTGTTATGTTTGGCTTATATTGTCTTTGATGATATTAATGTTGTGAATTAACCAAATTTTCATTTACTTTATGGTTTATTTATGTGATGGTAGCTTACCACTTCAAAATAAAAGTTACATTCCATATGTTTCATTATCAGGCTTGGTCACATTATTCAGGTATTTAATAAAGGATGACATGGCATGGTAAACATGTTTCAGCTTCACTCAGTAATGCCTGCATTTTTATGTGGCATTAATATACTACTTTGAGTCAAGTTACAATAGTATGCTCTTTAACTCATATTAAACTGAATGCCCAGTGTATTAGAAAAGCACTTGAAATACATATTACAAAAGAGTATATTTGGCCATAAAATTTTTTATTTATTTGTATTTCAGTTCAACTGCTGAAGGGTTTTAACTTCATCACTGAAAAATAAATTGAATGCCATGCACCACACAGCTTCACCAGAGCTCCATTTGCCAGAACCAGTCTGTTTCCACCTCCCACAACAAGGACGAGGGGTTGGATTTTGGGAGGCATGAAGGCCAACAATGTAGGCAAAAAAAGAAAAAAAAAAGAGGGTTACATCTGTGGATCTGAAAAAGAAAAAGACGACATGGCTGTCAGCCACACATGATTTGACTTTCCATACTGAGTAAATAACACAATTTTCACTTACTGTCGGTTGGTAGAAACATGGTTAAAGAGGGCTTGCTGGCTTGTTGTTGCAGGAGTTCCAATTTAGCCCTCCTATAGGCCATAACCTCCTGATGATGTTGGCCTTGCTGCTCCTTCAGGGCTCTCAGTTCTCTCCTGATTCCCTGGAGTTCAGATATTTTCTTCTTCTCCGACTGAAGCAGCTTCTCACTGCAGCCACAACGTCCCCTGTTTCTCCTTTGGTGGGAGATTAATGGCTGGTTTTCTGGAATGCCAGAACGACGTTGCCCAGCACATGAGGAGGCCTCAGACTGAGGGGAGTCAGGAGAAGGGAGCAATAGCCCAAGACCAGGACTCATTGCTGATGTTCCAGGGGCAGGTTGAAGGGGGCCTGATGTTCCAGGGGCAGGTTGAAGGGGGCCTGATGTTCCAGGGCCAGGGTGGAAGGGGCCTGATGTTCCAGGGCCAGGGTGGAAGGGGCCTGATGTTCCAGGGCCAGGGTGGAAGGGGCCTGATGTTCCAGGGCTCAACTTTGAATTCAAAGGCCTGGTTGACGCACATGCATCTATGCCTCCAGGGATCCCTTCCAATGCCTCAGGCCCCAGGATGGCCAAAACTTTCTCTTCCTCTGCAGTCAGAGGAGGAACGGAGTTGATACCCCCACCAGTCTTTTTTCTTCCCTTCTACGTGCTGCAGCCCTCCATTTTGTCACACTTGCGAAGTCCGTCCACTTTTTTCTAACTTCTTCTGGGCTGCGCTCATAACCATAGCCAGCAGCATTTATTTTTTGGGTGATTTCTGCCCAGGATTTTTTTTTATCAGCATTTGTGACACAATTTTTCAGCTTTGAAAATAGCTGGATTTTATTATTCTCCACCTCCTCCAAAAGAATTGTAACCTCATTTTTTGAAAATTGTGGTTTTCGCGTCATTTTCAGACAGGTCATATGAACACATAGCTGTATGGCAAGGGGACTTAAATAGGTAGGCTAATGATCTTAAGCAAAATATGCAACAGGTGTCCATAATATAACAATCACAGTGTTTTTAAAACCCATCATTTATTTTCATTTTAATTGTGCTGAACTATCAATATTCAATAAGAAATTAATAAATATGAAATTGTGAAATTAATAGTTATAGATTTTGGGATCAGAGAAGACAACATTGTGTTTATATGTATATATTTTATTGTGCAAAGCATGAATGTTGAGTTGTTAACGTAATTACTCCACATTGTCACTAAGAAAGCGCAGTTGAAAAGAGAAAATAACCAAATTTACAGCAGGTGGCGATATGTGCTCATAGCACCAGTCCGCCATTAGATCGAAGAAGAAGAAGAAGAACGTCATAACGACAGCTCCAACCAATGTGGTTCAAACCATGGATCTGCGACACAGGTACCATGGTTTCGGGAAACAGTAGTGACTAGCTAGTTGATTTCTTTAAAGATGCATCGTACTATGGTAGTTAAACCAGCGAGTTGCATCGTTGTATGGGAAACGCACCCCAGATTTGCAGTCACAACACTTTATTTAAAACATGACAAGTAGTAAAAAATATACAGAATGACTCGTGACGAAATCTAAGTGCTCTCATAGTGATTATGACTTCTGAAGACTTTAACTAAAGCCCTTGTATGCAATTCCTTTATGACTATTTTATATAAATGTATCTCTGAACTAGGGGGGTGGTCGCGTCATATTTTGAAAACTTGAAAAGTGTTGAGCAGTGAGGAGAAGATTATATTACATTAGCTAATTTTATCTGACCAAAAAAAATGGACAAATTTGTAATTCGTCCTCCACAAAAACGACAGAGTCCCACTGATTCGCCTACAGCTGCTGATAGTAATGACCCAGGAATACTGGACCCAGGTGAGGAAGCTCCCACCAAGTCTGGTCGCGGTGCTACCAGTGCTAGCAATACGGCAAACACGATATGCAGGAAATACCAAGATAGCTACCTGAAATATGGTTTTATTTCATTTTCTCGTAGCAAAGAGTCCCTGCCCCAGCCACAGTGCATTTTCTGCGCCAAAGTCCTTGCTAACGAATGCATGAGGCCGTCCAAACTAATAAGACATTTTCAGACAACTCATCCCCAATACCGCAATACAGCCCGGGGCATTTTTTGAGCGCAAGGCAAAATAATTGACACTCTCGCAAAATGAGATGAGGGAAGTCACAGTTACTGACAAGAAACCTTTAAAAATATCGTATACAGTTGCTGAAAAAAAATAAAATAAATAAATAAATAAATAAATAAATAAAATCGCCAAAGCAAAGAAAGAGCATACAATTGCAGAGACTTTGATTTTGCCATGCGCAACAGAGATTGTCAAGTAATTATTTGGAGAGGATAAATCAAAACAATTGGCCAAGATACCATTATCAAATAATACAGTCAAACGTCGCATCGCAACCATGTCAGAAGACGTGAGAGATCAGCTTTCTGCGCGACTTCGTGGTAATAAATTCGCACTTCAAGTAGACGAGTCTACTGATGTGTCAAAAATGGCACAACTCCTTGCATACGTTCGTTATGAATGGGAAAACGAAATAAAATGAGATTTTTTGTTTTGTAAAGAGCTGCGTACCACAACGATGGCAAACGATATTTATGAAACTTTGGATAATTTCATGAAATCAAATGAGATAAACTGGAGCGACTGTATTGGGGTCTGTACTGATGGAGCTGTTGCGATGACTGGCAGGCAGTCCGGGGTAATTCAGCGTATCAAAAGTGTTGGGTCAGGGTATATTCTGGCAAACCGTTTGCCAATCACGTCTAGCAATCGGCAAAGCAAAATGTGGCACACGCCATTTACCAACAAGCGATGGGTAACTCGCAAAGCACGATGTTCCTTCCCGTTTTCCCAGCACGATACATAGAACTGCATAAAGTAAGAGGGGTGAGAAGTGGCGGGGCACCAGATAAAATAGTTCAAAGTTAAAGTTCACGCAAACAGGTATTAATAGACAAGTTTTAGTCAATAAATATTGATTGTTTATAGCTGAATTACTAGAACGCAATTATATGTGGAACATTAGAGGATATTAATCCAATAAATAAAGAATACAACGATGGCATGAATCAAATCAACAGTAGGTGAAATTCTTGTGTGCAGTTCCGAGCAACATAGCAGTCATGACAGTGACGAGACATATACCAATTACAGCAAACAACATACTTACACAACACAATTTACATATCAAATGTACACATACTTACACAACACAATAATTATATACAATACACACAATATAGAATACACAATATAGAATACACATACAATACAATGAAATGAAAACAATGAAAACCCCATTATTATGTAATATCTTAATAAAATAGGCCTATCGGATTTCTAATATCTTAAAGTTCATGCTGATACATTTGAGAACCACCTGAAATGTCTACCACATGATGAAATATTGATGATGGTGTGGTGTGGACATTCACTGCAAAGAAAATCATCTACACCCGATCGCCACAGTGCATTTGCTGCGCGTCCCCATTAACTGCTCAACTGCGGTTGTCTGTTTACCACCAGTAGCCTAATAACTTTATTATACATGCATTTATAAGCAAAAAATAAAATAAAATGCAAGACGCTTATTTGACTGTCAATATAGTTTTAATAACTATGATTTGTTTAATCCACATTGTGTCCGTGCTTTTGTGGTCCATGTAGACTATAGCCTACTGAAAGTTATCAGACATAAAGTTATACAAAAATCACATATTTTTAATAAAGTTTTTGTCTTTTCCTCACTCAAAGTTGTTCTTAAATCCATAGAAGATTCATACGTAGAAGCTTTAAAAATACGAAACATTTGCAGTACACATTGCATATGGTAGGCATGCAGTGCGTATGATTCCTGGTGCAGAATGTAGTAAACTATTGTCCATGTAAAATGACATATAAAAATACATTTTAAAGTTCTTTAAATCTGACAAATAAGCTAATATACATTTACAAACATATGCAAACGTAACTATAGTAAATGTCTAGGTCAAAATACATATAATTATTTAAGAATGCTGTATGGCCATAATAAACAAAGGTACAGGTGAAACTTGAAAAATTAGAATATCGTGCAAACGTTCATGTATTTCAGTAATTCAAATTAAAAGGTGAACGTAATATATTTAGTATATATAACTGTATACATATGCATGATTATTCTTTTCAGAGGGACGACATTTCAGTATTTAAAATCCTTTTTTTATTATTAATTTTAATTTATTAATATTAAAATTTTCTGAGATTTTGAATTTGGGGTTTTCATAAGCTGTAAGCCATAATCATCAAAATTATAACTTTTGCACGATATTCAAATTTTTCGAGTTTCTCCTGTATATTATCTGTGTCTTTATCTGGTATTTATTGGCGCAAGACATCTTGTTTGGAAAATAATCAAGGTTATTTTTAGGGCCCAAGCTCAAAGTGCGTAGGACCCTATTGTTTTCGTTAGGATTATTATTAGGGCCCAAGCCTTGAAAAGGCAAGGCCCTATTGTTTTCGTTAGAATTATTAGGGCCCAAGCACAAAGTGCGTAGGACCCTATTGTTTTCGTTAGGATTATTATTATTATTATTATTATTATTATTATTATTAGGGCCCAAGCACAAAGTGCGTAGGACCCTATTGTTTTCGTTAGGATTATTATTATTATTATTATTATTATTATTATTAGGGCCCAAGCACAAAGTGCGTAGGACCCTATTGTTTTCGTTAGGATTATTATTATTATTATTATTATTATCATTATTATTAGGGCCCAAGCACAAAGTGCGTAGGACCCTATTGTTTTCGTTAGGATTATTATTATTATTATTATTATTATTATTATTATTAGGGCCCAAGCACAAAGTGCGTAGGACCCTATTGTTTTCGTTAGGATTATTATTATTATTATTATTATTATTATTATTATTATTAGGGCCCAAGCACAATGTGCGTAGGACCCTATTGTTTTCGTTAGGATTATTATTATTATTATTATTATTATTATTATTATTATTATTATTATTATTATTTTTACGACTTACGGGGCACTTTTGGGGCTCTTAACATGCTCAAAAACTCTTGAAACTTTGCACACGGGTCAGAACCTGCGGTCATTAGGGCCGGCCTGAAGCTGGTACCCGGGCGTGGCAGGGGGCTGACAGCGCCCCTGGAACAGGGGCCGAAAACTTGGTCTATAACTCCAACACGCTTGCATGTAATAATATGAAACTCGGTACACATATAGATCTCATCATTTCATATATCCTTCATACTTTCACTTTTTACCCCAGACCAACAGGAAACCGTCTATTTAGGGTTGTTTGAAAAACGCACGCAATGGAATTTGGAATACTCCTCCCAGAGAACTCCACCAATCGCCACCAAACTCGGTCAGCATGATGTCAAGACATTGACCATGAAAAACTGCCGGCAGATTATTGATATCTCCAACGGTTTGGCCGTGGCAAGGAAACGAAATGATGGCGAGAAACGAGAAACAGTCAGAGTGTTATAACTTCTACATACATTAATTGATCTCGATGAAACTTCAGCGGTGTGTTCGCTGTAAGAGGCCGATCGCATGGATGTGACTATTGTGAGTCAAAGTTATAGCGCCACCAACTGGCAGAAGGAAGTGTGTCACTTTCAAAATGCTTTAAAATCACCCACTTATTGTTACACGATTTACTTCAAACTTTAGGTGTATAATGTAAACACACGGCAGATGTAGACGTGTGAAAGAATTATTGATATCTTAAATACTGCTGTCGCGGCAGCTCTTCAAACTTGAATTTTCTTTTTGATGCCTGGTGCAGGGGCTCAGTAGCGCCACCTTCAGACAAAAGTGGGGTATTGGTTTCATACTTTGACCTACAGTCAGATATTTTGGTTTGAATGTGGAACACATTGCACAAGAACTTTGAAGCTCAAAAAGCACATAAATGAAGCTTAAACAGCAAGGAAGTGTGTTATAACTTCTGCATACATTACTTGATCTCGATGAAACTTAAGCAGTTTCTTCACTTGAAGAGGCCGGTCGCGTGGATGTGACTATTGTGAGTCAAAGTTATAGCGCCACCAACTGGCAGAAGGAAGTGTGTCACTTTCAAAATGCTTTGAATTCACCCCTTATGTCTCAATTGAACAAACAGTTGATAAAGAAATCGGTATCAATATATTGAATTATGAATTATTTCACTGATCAACTGTGATGTCCGGTTAAGATGAAAATAAACTATTACTCTGTCTAAGCGATTATCTTTCTGAAACACGTCACAAAAACTTACAGAAACGGATAACACAAACATGACGTTGGAAATATACACTTATCAGTATAGTTATATTAAACTTGTCTATTTCAGTTATAAAGCTGTCTCATATGTAATTTCTCCTTTAATTCTATAATATAACCACTAGATGGAGGTCTAAGCACATTTTCTGTATTCTCGTTGTTTTAACGTAAGAAGAACACTTGTACGTGTTGACTGTTGAGAACGGTGTTTGGAGATTTTAAAAGACGCGGACCAGACGGAAAAACAAGACATACTGCATCATTGCGTTCAATATTTTAACGAGGGCCACTCGTGACGCTGTACACGGTGTAAGCATCAGCTTGAGGACTCTTCAAAATGTATATAGGTCTCAGTTCTGGATGGAGTTATTTGCAGACCTTAGAGATGCTGGATACTTCAACGGGAGTCGTGAGCGTCATTGCTTTGGTGATACAATAAAAAAATACTCTACAAAAAAAAAAAAAAAAAAAAAAAAAAAAAACAGGGTTTCCACGGGGTCTTAAAAAGTCTTAAAAAGTCTAAAATTTCAAAATCACAATTTAAGGCCTTAAAAAGTCTTAAATTTGCTGAAGTATTGTGTTCTAGGTCTTAAATAATTTTTAACAGGTCTTAATTTTCCTACGTCCATGTAAATCTCATTTAAATGCTCCCGCAGCTTTGGAATGTTTCTTTTTTTACTTCCGTGGTGTTGTAGTTTCTTATTTCGCTAGTCCAAATATAATTCGCTGTATTATGACTACAAAATAGACCAACATGCAACAGCCAGCTTTGAGCTTTCGTGTTATTGGCGCGAGTCTCTCGGATACAACAGAAAGACGTTAAACGGATTTTATTCAGCTATGAGGAAGTGCAAGTTTAGCGATACTTGGCTTGAAAAATCTGAATTTCGTGCTTGGTTAAAGCCAGTTGCAAATAACGCATTTGAAGCCTACTGCTTATGCAAGAAAGCTATTAAATTGGGAATGTTGGGTGTACGGGCGCTGGAGTCTCATTCAAAAAGTGAAAAATATCTAACTGCTGTCAAGGGTCTCCAGCAAACTACAGCCATCAGCCATTACGCGCTTTGGAATAGCGGATGATGACTAATTTCCAAAATCACGGGACCGTTCGTGCTGATGTTCGACGAAAGTCTTCATCGCACCACCAAAACGAAACAGCTGGACCTGCACGTACGTTTTTCGTCTGCTGGGAATGGGTCGAGACTGCAATAAATAAAAATAAAAAGGAATAGGCTACAATGAATGATCTATGGCAGGGCTAGTATAATGGTGGCCCCCAGATCATCTTTATCTGACCCTCCAACAGTTTTTTTTATTTTTAAAAACCCTCACAATCTGATATCAAAGTGCCCTCTCAGCAAAGGTTTAGCGCGTTCATAGGCAACCGCATTCATCGGTGAGTTTAACAACGCTCATTGTGGCGTACAACACCATTCATCGGTAAGTTTAACAACGCTCAACTGCAGGTAAAGCAGCACTCAGAGGTGAGTTCAACCAAAACAACGCTAAACTGCATGTGGCTAATGTTTACACTCAGGGTACATTACGGCATGTTTTCCATAACGTTACGACGTTCTCAATATAATTCATAATCACACGTTTATAATGAACAACGCGTTATGGTTATTGTGTTATTAAAAACTGTGTACGCAGGTGTTACAGTTAACATGGTAACACTAAGTTACACCTGGTTTACTTGTATGTTACTGATTAAGAAGTAATGTAAAAAAAAACAGTTATAACTGCATGAAGATGAATGGTAACACAATACTGGCAAAATACTGTTTACATCTTGCAAATGCATATGATTCAAGACAACAATTCCCCCAGAACGGAGGGAGGGGCGGGGTGACCAAACCTCATTATCATTTAAAGTCATATGCACTGAAACGGCGTGCTGAATTG
This sequence comes from Xyrauchen texanus, assembly GCF_025860055.1. Taxonomy (NCBI): domain Eukaryota; kingdom Metazoa; phylum Chordata; class Actinopteri; order Cypriniformes; family Catostomidae; genus Xyrauchen; species Xyrauchen texanus. Next base: position 39,973,467 of record NC_068307.1, read on the forward strand.
AGCAGTTAAAATTTGTGTTTTCTTAAAACACTAATGAGAATTTTTAATAAAAGTATATTACAAAGTTTTCATTTAGACCCTAAAGATTCATATTAACTTGTACAAAAATGGCATTATATGACCCCTTTAAGGTTACAAATACACACACACACACACACTCCATCATTGCAATCTTGACATTGCAGCCTGTTCATTATAGCCGCAATAAAATATAATAATAAAATAGTAAACCTACCATATAAAAATTACTCTGTTTAAATAGTCAGTAGTACAATTCAGTATCATTCACAGTAAGCACCGCTCCACTGTGATGTTTCCAAGCATATTTTTGCGCATGCAAAGAGGATGATTTTCTACGTCGGTATTGGAGCGTGAGTAAAGTACAAAGCCTATAATAACTGGCAGAAGGCAGTAAGAGAAACAGGAAGTCTGTTATAACTTCTGCATACATTAATTGATCTCGACGAAACTTCAGCAGTGTGTTCGCTGTAAGAGGCCGATCGCATGGATGTTGCTATTGTGAGTCAGTTATAGCGCCACCAACTGGCAGAAGGAAGTGTGTCACTTTCAAAATGCTTTTAAATCACCCCCTTATGTCTCAAGTGAACAAACAGACCAACAGAAAGTCAGATATTTTGGTTTGAATGTGGATTTCTTGGAATTTGCACACATCTTCTCGACGGTCGAAGCGAGCTTACGTTATTGCCCGTCGTGCGCGGCGACCCTAAAGGCCCAGGGGTGGCGGTGCCACCGGCTTGGGCCCGTCATCGCTGCTCGCAGCTTTAATTATTATTATTATAATTATTATTTTTTTTTTTACGACTTACGGGGCACTTTTGGGGCTCTTAACATGCTCAAAAACTCTTGAAACTTTGCACACGGGTCAGAACCTGCGGTCATTAGGGCCGGCCTGAAGCTGGTACCCGGGCGTGGCAGGGGGGCTCGACAGCGCCCCCTGGAACAGGGGCCGAAAACTTGGTCTATAACTCAAACACGCTTGCATGTAATAATATGAAACTCGGTACACATATAGATCTCATCATTTCATATATCCTTCATACTTTCACTTTTTACCCCAGACCAACAGGAAACCGTCTATTTAGGGTTGTTTGAAAAACGCACGCAATGGAATTTGGAATACTCCTCCCAGAGAACTCCACCAATCGCCACCAAACTCGGTCAGCATGATGTCAAGACATTGACCATGAAAAATTGCCGGCAGATTATTGATATCTCCAACGGTTTGGCCGTGGCAAGGAAACGAAATGATGGCGAGAACGAGAAACAGTCAGAGTGTTATAACTTCTACATACATTAATTGATCTCGATGAAACTTCAGCGGTGTGTTCGCTGTAAGAGGCCGATCGCATGGATGTGACTATTGTGAGTCAAAGTTATAGCGCCACCAACTGGCAGAAGGAAGTGTGTCACTTTCAAAATGCTTTAAAATCACCCACTTATTGTTACACGATTTACTTCAAACTTTAGGTGTATAATGTAAACACACGGCAGATGTAGACGTGTGAAAGAATTATTGATATCTTAAATACTGCTGTCGCGGCAGCTCTTCAAACTTGAATTTTCTTTTTGATGCCTGGTGCAGGGGCTCAGTAGCGCCACCTTCAGACAAAAGTGGGGTATTGGTTTCATACTTTGACCTACAGTCAGATATTTTGGTTTGAATGTGGAACACATTGCACAAGAACTTTGAAGCTCAAAAAGCACATAAATGAAGCTTAAACAGCAAGGAAGTGTGTTATAACTTCTGCATACATTACTTGATCTCGATGAAACTTAAGCAGTTTCTTCACTTGAAGAGGCCGGTCGCGTGGATGTGACTATTGTGAGTCAAAGTTATAGCGCCACCAACTGGCAGAAGGAAGTGTGTCACTTTCAAAATGCTTTGAATTCACCCCTTATGTCTCAATTGAACAAACAGTTGATAAAGAAATCGGTATCAATATATTGAATTATGAATTATTTCACTGATCAACTGTGATGTCCGGTTAAGATGAAAATAAACTATTACTCTGTCTAAGCGATTATCTTTCTGAAACACGTCACAAAAACTTACAGAAACGGATAACACAAACATGACGTTAGAAATATACACTTATCAGTATAGTTATATTAAACTTGTCTATTTCAGTTATAAAGCTGTCTCATATGTAATTTCTCCTTTAATTCTATAATATAACCACTAGATGGAGGTCTAAGCACATTTTCTGTATTCTCGTTGTTTTAACGTAAGAAGAACACTTGTACGTGTTGACTGTTGAGAACGGTGTTTGGAGATTTTAAAAGACGCGGACCAGACGGAAAAACAAGACATACTGCATCATTGCGTTCAATATTTTAACGAGGGCCACTCGTACGCTGTACACGGTGTAAGCATCAGCTTGAGGACTCTTCAAAATGTATATAGGTCTCAGTTCTGGATGGAGTTATTTGCAGACCTTAGAGATGCTGGATACTTCAACGGGAGTCGTGAGCGTCATTGCTTTGGTGATACAATAAAAAATACTCTACAAAAAAAAAAAAAAAAAAAAAAACAGGGTTTCCACGGGGTCTTAAAAAGTCTTAAAAAGTCTAAAATTTCAAAATCACAATTTAAGGCCTTAAAAAGTCTTAAATTTGCTGAAGTATTGTGTTCTAGGTCTTAAATAATTTTTAACAGGTCTTAATTTTCCTACGTCCATGTAAATCTCATTTAAATGCTCCCTGCAGCTTTGGAATGTTTCTTTTTTTACTTCCGTGGTGTTGTAGTTTCTTATTTCAGCTAGTCCAAATATAATTCAGCTGTATTATGACTACAAAATAGACCAACATGCAACAGCCAGCTTTGAGCTTTCGTGTTATTGGCGCGAGTCTCTCGGATACAACAGAAAGACGTTAAACGGATTTTATTCAGCTATGAGGAAGTGCAAGTTTAGCGATACTTGGCTTGAAAAATCTGAATTTCGTGCTTGGTTAAACCCAGTTGCAAATAACGCATTTGAAGCCTACTGCTTATGCAAGAAAGCTATTAAATTGGGAATGTTGGGTGTACGGGCGCTGGAGTCTCATTCAAAAAGTGAAAAATATCTAACTGCTGTCAAGGGTCTCCAGCAAACTACAGCCATCAGCCATTACGCGCTTTGGAATAGCGGATGATGACTAATTTCCAAAATCACGGGACTGTTCGTGCTGATGTTCGACGAAAGTCTTCATCGCACCACCAAAACGAAACAGCTGGACCTGCACGTACGTTTTTAGTCTGCTGCGAATGGGTCGAGACTGCAATAAATAAAAATAAAAAGGAATAGGCTACAATGAATGATCTATGGCAGGGCTAGTATAATGGTGGCCCCCAGATCATCTTTATCTGACCCTCCAACAGTTTTTTTATTTTTAAAAACCCTCACAATCTGATATCAAAGTGCCCTCTCAGCAAAGGTTTAGCGCGTTCATAGGCAACCGCATTCATCGGTGAGTTTAACAACGCTCATTGTGGCGTACAACACCATTCATCGGTGAGTTTAACAACGCTCAACTGCAGGTAAAGCAGCACTCAGAGGTGAGTTCAACCAAAACAACGCTAAACTGCATGTGGCTAATGTTTACACTCAGGGTACATTACGGCATGTTTTCCATAACGTTACGACGTTCTCAATATAATTCATAATCACACGTTTATAATGAACAACGCGTTATGGTTATTGTGTTATTAAAAACTGTGTACGCAGGTGTTACAGTTAACATGGTAACACTAAGTTACACCTGGTTTACTTGTATGTTACTGATTAAGAAGTAATGTAAAAAAAACAGTTATAACTGCATGAAGATGAATGGTAACACAATACTGGCAAAATACTGTTTACATCTTGCAAATGCATATGATTCAAGACTACAATTCCCCAGAACGGAGGGAGGGGCGGGTGACCAAACCTCATTATCATTTAAAGTCATATGCACTGAAACGGCGTGCTGAAAACGGAGCTGTTTTTGAGCAGTTAAAATTTGTGTTTTCTTAAAACACTAATGAGAATTTTTAATAAAAGTATATTACAAAGTTTTCATTTAGACCCTAAAGATTCATATTAACTTGTACAAAAATGGCATTATATGACCCCTTTAAGGTTACAAATACACACACACACACACACACTCCATCATTGCAATCTTGACATTGCAGCCTGTTCATTATAGCCGCAATAAAATATAATAATAAAATGGTAAACCTACCATATAAAAATTACCCTGTTTAAATAGTCAGTAGTACAATTCGTATCATTCACAGTAAGCACCGCTCCACTGTGATGTTTCCAAGCATATTTTTGCGCATGCAAAGAGGATGATTTTCTACGTCGGTATTGGAGCGTGAGTAAAGTACAAAGCCTATAATAACTGGCAGAAGGCAGTAAGAGAAACAGGAAGTCTGTTATAACTTCTGCATACATTAATTGATCTCGATCGAAACTTCAGCAGTGTGTTCGCTGTAAGAGGCCGATCGCATGGATGTTGCTATTGTGAGTCAGTTATAGCGCCACCAACTGGCAGAAGGAAGTGTGTCACTTTCAAAATGCTTTTAAATCACCCCCTTATGTCTCAAGTGAACAAACAGACCAACAGAAAGTCAGATATTTTGGTTTGAATGTGGATTTCTTGGAATTTGCACACATCTTCTCGACGGTCGAAGCGAGCTTACGTTATTGCCCGTCGTGCGCGGCGACCCTAAAGGCCCAGGGGTGGCGGTGCCACCGGCTTGGGCCCGTCATCGCTGCTCGCAGCTTTAATTTCATTTATTATTCTTGTGTTCTAATATTGATTTTTCTTTTATGTAAGTCTGTATAATGTTTGTTCGATTAATTTACTTTAAACAACCCATATGCTAGGTTGACAACACTAACGCGAGTGTGCCCACTGGAACCTCTAGTCCTGCTACCAATGCGATACACCAAGCACATCCCAGCCATCATGACCTCATGGCCATGTATGAGGTCATGATGGTCCACACTTCTAAAGTGTGTGTGTGTGTGTATATGTGTATGTGTGTGTGTATATATGTGTGTGTATATATATATATATATATATATATATATATATATATATATATACACACACACACACACACACACACACACACACACACACACACACACACACGTATTTCTTCTTTTTACAATATGCAGCAGAAAATATGGCAATACATATTTGGTTGTCATTTTTGGTGGCACTTAGAGAGGACTTCTATATGGACTCATCAGGATCAGACCTTGCATCAAAAGTCAGGAATTGTAGTCTGGATGTATGTATTCTATTAGTGCATATATTTTATATAGAAGTAAATCACCCATATGATTTTTTTTTTTTAATTTTTTTTAATGAAAAATATATTTTTGTGATCATTTATTTGGTGTTTTCAGCATGAAAGAGAGCTACCAGAAATTCTAAAAGTGTTCCGTGAGGACATTCTTGAATTCTACCCCAAGATTACGGTTATCATAAGACGTAGAAGCATTCTTAAGAGTGCATGTGTTGCCCTGTCAAGGTGTTACTTTGAGTGGAATAAAACTCTGAATATTGAATTTGTGAGAGAAATGGCAGGTGACTATGGATGTCCGAGGAGAGAATTTTTCAGGTAAATTAGAAAGTGCATGCGTGTATAATATCTACACTGCCCTCTGACAGTGTGGAAATGTCCTAGGTTCAAAAGTGGGGTTTTGGACATTTAGGTCCTTTTTATCATGTCTTGGCATAAATGCATTTAACAACATTGCAATTTTCATTGAAGAGCAGCAATAATTATTTATATTTTTTGACATGATAATCTCACTACATATACATGACCATCTGATATGCCCCTTTGGCAGCTGTGATGTCTGATTATTGGTTTAAACTTGATCCAGGTTTTTGTGTCACTGTTTTTAGGCTACAATATTTTCTTTTTTTTTTTTTTTAGACTCTTCATGATTGAGCTCCATAGAACCCTTGGAATTTGAGGGCAAACCTGGACAGCTGGTCTTTAGCTATGACCAGAAGGCTCTAGCTGAAAATACATTTTACAAAGCTGGAAAGTTGTTCGCCTAGTCCATAATTCACAATGGACCAGGCATCAGCTGCATAAACCAAGAACTTTTCTTCATAATGTGTGGCCAGAAACCAGACCTTATGACATTTGATCTAACAAATTTTCTGGATAACGAACTTTAATTTTACAGGACACATACTTACATGTGACAGCTTTTCTTAATGTTATAGTGTGCTCTTTTTAAGGGGAACAACAACAATGTTGTCCATAACTGGAACACTTGATATTTGAGGTTCCATGTTTTTATGATTTTAGGTTGTCGGGTGCAGCATTTCAGCGGAGCTGAAAGAACTACAACCCTCCCTGGGAGACTGGATTGGAGACGGTGGTGTACCTAATATTTTCACAGCCATGTGAAACCCAACATGTAGGAAAACATTTTAAAAATTACCAAAACATTTTGAACATTTTGTCATTTGAAATTAATTGCTCTTGAATGTCTATGGAGTAGATTCTGTCCCTTCACTGGGGTTTCAGTGAAAAGGCCAATTCAACACGATAATTCCTCAGCACCTGATTGGAAAGCTGAACCTGTTGGGCCTGGACACCTCCCTCTGCAACTGGATCCTGGACTTCCTGACTGGGAGACCTCAGTCAGTCCGGATCGGGAACAGCATCTCCACCACACTGAGCACGCCCCTGGGGCTGTGTGCTCAGTCCACTGCTGTTCACTCTGCTGACTCACGACTGTGCAGCAATGTACAGCTCGAACCACATCGTCAAGTTCGCTGATGAGACCCACCACGGTTGTGTCATCAGCAAGAACGACAAGTCTGAATACAGGGAGGAGGTGCAGCGGCTAACAGACTGGTGTAGAGCCAACAACCTGAATGTCGACAAAACAAAAGAGATGGTTGTTGACTTCAGGAGAACACAAGGTGAACACTCTCCGCTGAACATCGATGGCTCCTCTGTGGAGATCGTCAAGAGCACCAAATTCCTTGGTGTTAACCTGGCGGAGAACCACACCTGGTCCCTCAACACCAGCTCTATTACCAAGAAAGCCCAGCAGCGTCTCTACTTTCTTCGAAGGCTGAGGAAAGCACATCTCCCACCCCCCATCCTCACTACATTCTATTGAGAGCATCCTGAGCAGCAGCATCACTTTGTGGTTTGGAACCCTGCAGAGGATGGTAAGGGCAGCTGAGAAGATCATTGGGGTCTCCCTTCCCTCCATCACAGACATTTACAAAAAACACTGTATACATGAAAAATAGCTGTGTAACCTGTGTATATCCACCTTATAAATTTGTGGTTACCATCAAGGTGCCATAGGGAGTTTGGTCCTGTAATGCTGTGCAATCTTCTCTGTGGTCTCTGAGACAACGCCCTTAGTGCAGCTGCCCTAGGGTTTATTCGAACCAAACTATTTTGCACGCTGTGTCTCTGCACCCACATTCCATTAGCCCGTAGCTGTGCCCTGACTGACTTGGATTCAAGCTGGTCATTCCCAGCCACAAAGTCTGTGATCATTTCATCAAGGGCAGCATCAGTTATATCAGAATATGACACAGCGACTCAAATTGAACTTTCTGAACATTGTTTATTCTCAGAGAACCACACTTGAACGAGCGGGGAACTCCTCTGCCCTACTCCTGTTTTTTGATGTCTTCATTTAATTTATATTTGAAGAGATTGTCTAATTCTGTAACATAATGTCTACAAGTCATGCATACTGGTAAAGAAAATTATGTTGTGTCCTTGCCTTTTCCTGTTTTGTAATTCAATGGGCCATCATGCAAACCTTTTGAATGTGCTATATATTGTGTTATGTCATGGAGTAACTGTTCTGCTACTGTGACAGTGATCCTCCCTCTTGCCCATTCAAGGCTTCTCTGCATGGTTTCCAGTCTAAAAGCAAAATAGCATAAATTAAAAACTAAAATGTATTTAATTTATTAATAATAAACATTCAATTCATATATGCATTTATATATAGAATTAGAAAAAAAGTTAAGGAAAGAAACAGCTAAGTGATGCGGTGGATAACAACAAGGACAGAGGCCACTCTAAATCCCCCCCCCTTTCACTTTCTCAGTGGTTCATAAAAAATATAGGTACAGTAAAAACGATTGCATTTTTGGATTTTGTTATACATGCATATTTTTTTTTGTTTTAATAATAACTTATATTTATATTTTATATTTATATTTATGCATTTGGCAGACGCTTTTATCCAAAGCGACTTACAGTGCACTTATTACAGGGACAATCCCCCTGGAGCAACCTGGAGTTAAGTGCCTTGCTCAAGGGCCCAACAGTGGCATCTTGGTGGTGCTGGGGCTTGAACCCCCGACCTTCTGGTCAGTAACCCTGAGCCTCAACCACTGAGCCACCACTGCCCCTCTTAAATGGGTGCTGCCCAGATCTGCTTTCAGTTCCTCACACAAATACTAATATTTCGGACAAAATTGTATGCTATAACACAGACAATGTTTTCAACTTACCACTTTATTAAAGCAAGCCACATCTAGTAACCATAGAAAATAGTCAGTAACAACAGTTGAACAGATTAGGCTACTACAGCTACGGCACCAAGAGAGCATTAATAATAAATGCTTAAGGTAATACATATTAGTGTTTCAAGCAATCTATCTATCTTTATTTGCAGCTAGCAGATGTTTTATTTTACGGCCAACTTTCCCTTCTGCAACCAGACATGTTTAGTCTGAAAAAGCAATCCTTACCTCACTAAAGTTGATTGAAGCACACTGGGTCCAGCATCCTCTGTAGTTGTCGTGTGGAATGTCTGCTTGCAACGCAAAATGAAGTTTCTTCTGGCCATCTTGATGTGTTTGTTTGAATTGAATTGAATAACCAAAATGATCAGCGATGAACTTGTCTGGTCTGACTCAGTTAATTGTTGATTAGGTAAGAACAGTTCAAACTTACTGGCTGTGGAAATCAGTGGGCAGGACTCATTATACTAAAAGCACTGATTGGGGTGTTTTTGAAGCTGCAGCTACAGACCTGGACAAGCTCACAGATACTGTTACATCATACATCAGTTTCTGTGAGTGTATGTGCATCCCAACTAGGACATTTTTATCATTCAACAATGATAAACCATGGTTCACAGGAAAACTCAGACAGCTTGTTCATGCCAAAGAGGATGCTTACAGGGGTGGGGATAGAGTCTTGTATAATCAGGCCAGGAACACACTGAATAAGGAAATCAGAGTGGCTAAAAGAAGCTACTCTGTTTTCAGCTAATGAACCTGCATCAGTGTGGAGTGGCCTGAAACAAATTATTAATTACAGGACTCCTACCCCCAACCCTGTGGTGGACCAACGACTGGCTGACGACCTGAATGTATTCTATTGCAGATTCGAAAGGCCCAATTTCACACCCCACACGCACTCAGACCTTCATTTCACACAAACATTAACACCTCCTGCAACCCCCCTCCTGCTACACAACCTGCACTCAAGATCTGTGAAGACGATGTGTCCCGTGTCTTTCGGAAGCAAAGGTCAAGGAAGGCTCCAGGCCCAGATGGCATCTCACCAGCGTGCCTGCGTTCCTGTGCTAACCAACTGGCCCCCATCTTCACGCAGATCTTCCCTGTCCCTAAGAAACCTAAAATCACAGAACTTAATGACTACAGACCTGTCGCCCTGACATCTGTGGTCATGAAGTCATTTGAGAGACTTGTGTTGGCCCACCTAAAGGACATCACTGGACCCTTTCTGTATCCCCTTCAATTTGCTTATCGAGCAAACAGGTCTGTGGATGATGCAGTCAACATGGGATTGCATCATGTCCTGCAACATCTGGACAGACATACGCAAGGATCCTTTTTGTGGACTTCAGCTCGGCTTTCAACACAATCATCCCAGCTATTCTCTGGACTAAGTTAAACCAACTCCCTGTTCCCACCTCTACCTGTCAGTGGATTACCAGCTTTCTGATGGACAGGCAGCAGCTTGTGAGGCAGGGAAAATTCACTTCCACCACCTGTACCATCAGCACTGGTGCCCCCCAGGGAGGTTATAGAAAGGAGGTTGAACGGCTGGCTGTCTGCTGCAGTCAAAACAACCTGGAGCTGAACAGGCTCAAAACAGTGGAAATGATTGAGGACTTTAGGAGGAACACCCCAACATTGTTCCCCCTCACCATTCTGAACAGCACTGTGGCAGAAGTGTTGTCATTCCGGTTCCTGGGCACTACCATCTCACAGGACCTGAAGTAGGAGATACACATCGACTCCATTGTGAAAAAGGCCCAGCAGAGGTTGTACTTATTCGCCTGCTGAGGAAGTTCAATCTGCCACAGGTGCTGCTGAAACAGTTCTACTCAGCAGTCATTGAGTCTGTCCTCTGCACTTCAATAACTGTCTGGTTTTGTGCAGCTACGAAATCAGACATCAGAAGACTACAAAGGACAGTTCGGTCTGCTGAGAGGATTATTGATTGCTTGCCCCCCTTTCAAGAACTATACACTTCCAGAGTTAAGAAAAAGGCTGGAAAAAATTACTCTTGATCCCACTCACCCTGCCCACTACCTTTTGAACTGTTGCCTTCTGGCCGGCGCTTCAGAGCTCTGAGCACCAGAACCATCAGTCACAGGAACAGTTTTTTCCCTCAGGCTATCCATCTAATGAACAATTAAATTTCCCCATTGAGCAATAATTATGTGCAACACACAGTTTAAGTCTATTTATATTATCCAACATATCCACTTCTGCCATTACTTACATTGCTCTGTACATAATATACTGTATTTTTGTTCTTTATATAACAGATTGTAATAGATTTGCACTACGTGTGGGTATGTATGAAGGTGAGTGTATGTACGTATATGTATAATTATTTATTTTTATTCTTTTTTGTTTTTAATTACCTATGTCTTGCTGCTGTGTTTGGTATTGTTTGTATTGTTGTACACTGGAAGCTCCTGTCACCAAGACAAATTCCTTGTATGTGTAAGCATACTTGGCAATAAATCTGATTCTGATAAGGAATTGTGTATTGTGAGCCTTTTGGCTTGCCATAGACCTCAGTGAGTGTCTGCGCGCTCACGTCAACGGAAACAAGACTTGGAACCGAACTGATGTACCACGAGCCCCACATCGGAGGTCAAGGTGTAGAGAGGTGGGAAACCAAGCCGAAATAGTCGCAGATTTGGACTCCAGTGTCATTGATAAAGTCAGAGTTCGGCACTTGCTGGAAAGATATGACAAAATATAATAATACAAGCCCATTTGGGTTTGGGTTTTAAAAAAAAAAAAAAAAAATCTGCAGCTTTGATGTCTGGACATACTGTATATAACGTTTGTGATTTATAGAATATTTTATGAAGATTCATGATAGTTGCTATAGAAGTTAGTAAAACCCTGTTTGATTATTAATAATTTACTCCTGTCTTCTATAAGAAAACAAAAGGGCAGTTGACTCAAATCTGTTTCATTTATTTGTTGCCTTCATGAAAAAAGTGAGTTTGTTTTATTTGAACCTCTCAAGATCATCAGGAATGTGTTAGCAGCACCTGTGCTGCAGAGAGGATCATAGATGCCTCTTTATGTGCAAAAAGACCTTCAAATATTATAGTAAATTTTTCAATATTCTAGTATGTTTTTTATATCAAAGTACTTATATGAGTTTCCTGGCCTTTGTGTGACCAAGTAGAGAGCATATGAGGTTACAAAAAGTGTTGATGCTGCAAAAACCACAAAGAGCACACAGCTGTAACAAAATAATGAGGCTATGAACCTTGAAAACACAGCTGAAGATAAGGAGTAAAAACAACCAGTGGTCAAAGTAATTAAAAAGATAGACTAAAGCCAAGTTTCTACCAGTAAAAAGATATCAAAAGGCTCTGTGAGATAATGCTGACGAATAGTATCCATTGGTTACAAAAATAGTGAAGGGGTGTAGAAATAAGGCTATACCAGAAAACAAAATGTATAGAAGAGGAGGTTTTGAACTAAGAAAGTCAGAACGGACAGCTGACCGGACTCAAGTTTGTTGATGATTCAATAAACTTTAACTTTGGCATCTGGAACCCTGGACTCCGAGAGTTTTCTTGCATCCTAGAGAGATTCGTCAAAAATTTTCCACGACAATATCCTCATTTCATTTCCGTTTGGCTTTATCTAAATGGTACTGTGACTGGAAAATTATCTATTGAGTATCTAAACTGTATATCTACAGGCCATGTAATTTCAGCTGATTTAAAATAAATACTGGATTAGTTTGATACATTTTGAGAAGCTCAGACAAATTAACAAAACTTAAAAATGTTAGGGTGAAAATGGACTTTTTGGCATTAATGCTTAATTATCTGAATAATCTTTTAGAGGTGGTATGACTATGAACTAAATCAAAATGACTTTTATTACACCTTCACAAATAATGTATTATGGGTTAATTTGATAATTGTCAGCTATCTTAAATGGTAAGTAAAATAACATGGAACTAAAGTATCAAAGATGCCATCTCCTAGAAAGGTCACGTGTTTTGTCTTTTAGAGTCAGAAGTCTGTTGTCACATAAGTGTCAAAAGTTCCGTTCTATATGTACTTTTGTTCTAAACCCAATTTGTTGTCCATTTTGTAATTTTTAACACAATTTTTACATAGAACAAAAAACTACTCGTGTGTACAAATGAAACCACTTTCGTTTTGACACTTAGTTCATTTGAGCACTCCAATTGGTCTCAGGCCGATATGACTATGTCAAAAGCCAAACTGATCTCAGACCTTACTAAAAAGACCCACAGATAAACCATACTCAGACCACCTGAACTGGGTTTGGTTCATTTAAAACATACTATATGTGAAACCACCCTTAGTCTCTTTTGCTGGCGGCATTTTAAAGCTCAACAGCTTTTTGTTATGGCACTGATGAACAATCACTTAATACTATATATATACACTCTAAATATAAAGCACAAACCTTTTAGACACACTCATTAACACTCAGGAAATTTAAACGCTTTGTCAAAGCATTTGAGGAAATCAGCAAAACAGGAGGATTTTGGTGATGGCAAAAATGTCTCCTGCACATTAGAACCTTTATAATGATTGTCTGAACTAGAGGGATCTAGGCTAGTGCATTCTCTTGCACATAGATGAGATCACTGTAACACCATCAATACAGAAAAAAAAAGCTTTGTATGCAGCACTAAATACATCAATGCATCAACTTCAGAACCTCAACTCAACAACTGAATACAGTTAAATGGATCATATCTTAAAATGGTGAGTGGCATATTGCATTGCACAGAGTTGCTGATAACAAAGCATACAACTAAAACAATGAACAGCGGGGAGGTTCTAGTGAATACTATTGCAGAAATACAAAACACTGTAAACTAAATGATCCATTGTTTTATTTCTGGTAAACCAATTACATTTTCAGTTATGAATAGAAATAATACAAAATTTGTCATTTCCGGTAGGTTTCTGTAAAACTTGAAGAATATAATGAAGTCTTTAAGACTAACTGAAGTTAAATGATTAACAAAACTGATGATTCAGGAATAAATGTATTTATCAACGTAATCTTGTATTATTTATTTAGTTTTGGTCATTACTATAGCGTTAGAGAGTGGTCAATCATAAATTGTGGTCAAGAGGTAAAAGTGCTGCTGTATTAACAGACTTTTTCAGAGTTGAATTAAAGCACCACATTAAAGCGGTTGATGGTAACCCAGTCTAACCGTTCTAACACTCGTCTGTTCTGTTTCCTTCTAAAATCACTGAAATTAAGTCACAGTCTGAAAGATCAGGAGAACATAGTGTGAAATACAAAATAAAAAACATTTTTTAACTTGAGTTTACAGCCTCTGCAAATCTTTTGATTTTGGGGGTTGTCTAGTTCATTTAAAAAGTCTTAAACAAGCACTTTAACCATGAGCTAAAACTGGAAAGGGAATTTGACTCCTTATGATATTTTCTCATTTCTTTATACAATACATTGAAGTCTCCTCCAGCTTCAGAGATGCTCTACATGAACAACATAAACCGAATCAATTAAATATTCATTCTACAAATATAGCATGCTCAGTTTTAATGTGAAAATCCCAAACCTTTCTTTCTGTCCTGATTTAAAGCTCCATTCAGATCATGTGAGAATCTGTTGATGGGCTCATATTTTGTTTGTTTTTTTTCCCATGAAGACTGTCATGTAATATTTGTAAAGCAAATTATTATTTGAAGTTTTTGCCTTCGTCAAATGTGATCAAATAAATGAAAAAAATTATTATCAAGCTATGTTTTAATGCTGAACTGCTGAACGTATTCCTCTATATCAAACGCCCAGGAACATTTGAAAATCACTTTTTTTTTTTACTTGTCAAATAGCAGATGAACAGACGGTCTTCCCTGAGGTCTGTGTCAATTATACATGTGACGGTACAAACAATAACAAAACACACAGCCACATCCTGAACATCTGATTCAAATAATCAAGCCAGAAATAAACAAGCATAAATGTATGTAACTGGCAAAAAGTACTGTTGCGTTTCTTGAAAGAATGCCATTTCAATCTCTGTTAACGTGTCCAATAAAAAAAAAAACAGCAAGTTCTTCTTCCTTCTTGCATCTCTCTTCGCTTGCTCCTCTAGGAGAACAAATTTGGGTAAACTATAATTTCAGTGTATAACTACACTTCAAAGTCAACAATTAAATGTTCCTTTGAGGCCGAATTATTTAGTTCCCATCTTGTACCAAACCATGGAAACAGGCAGTACTCCATCTCAAAAGCCACGACAATATGATATCGCATTGCTCAGCACTGGAATGGCTTGCGAACTTTCTTGCGCCGGCGTGGGGGCTTTCCTTCTTCAGTCCAGTGTTCGCTGGGGTCGCCCCGTTGAGCTACTGGGCTAAAGAACCCTGTTTGTGGCGGAGATCCAGAAAACATTCCTGCAGGGGCTCTGGAGCCGTGATGTGGTGGCTGTGGTGTTCCAGCTGGGAAGAAGCCTCTGTTAGCAGGTGCGTCACTGGGAGCTCCACCCTGGAAGAAGTGGCTGAAGAAGTCCTGCAGGTCTGCTGGTGGACCTGCAGTGGCTGCATGATCTGAAGCAGATCTACAGCACACACAATATGGTAAGACCATCACTATAATGACATACTGACAGATTAGTACAGTACAGTGTTTATAAGGCAGAGCTGTATTGAAATCCCTTATCCTACCATCTAAAATTAAAGGAATATTCCCTTTTCAATACAAGTGAAGCTAGACAGCATTTGTTACATAATGTTGAATACCACAAAAATGATTTTCGACTTGTCTCTACTTTTCATAAAAAAATAAAATAAAATGTTAAGTGAAGCATTTGTAACAGAAGTGAATAAGGCCAATTTTTGAAGGGTTTAAAAAGGCGGACATGTGAAGCTTATACATTTATAACAGCACTTACATTCATTCTTCTGTTAAAAATTGTGTTTTATTTGATTTTTAGTCTTTGTTGACATTACATCGTCATGACAACGAAGTTGTAAAATTGGCTAAATTAATGGCTTAGCCCCATTCTAAAAAAAGTTAAACTAACGGTTTGGCCCCATTACATTCCATTGTAAGTGCCTCACTGGAATCCAGATTTTTGCTTTCAATATTCAATAATCAACATTATGCCACAAATGCTGTCGATTCAGCTTATCTTGTATTGAACCCAGAATATTCCTTTAATAATATAGCACTTTTTTCAGACAAAAGGTTGCTTGTATAGCTTTTATAGACTACATGGTGTATTTGTACTTTAAATAGAATCAGAACAATCACAGGACTATTTAAAATTAACTAATGAAAGCAAATGGGTGAATATTGTGAAAACAAAAAATGGTGACCAGTTAAAGGACCTAAATATAAAAATTCATATACATTTAAAAATGGACATGCGTAGTTGATATGCGTCAAATAGCCATGTGCCAAGTTCTTAGAAATCTGTATTCTTGTTGGCTTTTTTCTATTTATTGATTATTTTATAAACTTTTTTTACCATTTAAAACAAGTAAAAAAAAAAAAGTAACAATATTTATGCCTTAGAACTTTCAGAAAATGCTAATCTAGCAGGAGACTGATACTATAAATCAATATCACTGGCTATGTTTACATGTACATATTTATAACAACAACAAAAAAACTAGTTGCAAATACGTATCTTATGAGACTTTTTGAACAATTTATTAAAAGAACCGGTTCATAAGTGTCATTTTTGACTATAATAGATTTTTGATTCACAAAAAAGAATCAAGAGTCAGTTGATTTTCAATCATTTGATTGACAGTTTTAAGATTTAAACTAAATGCTAGTTTAACCCCAAGTTTTTCCTTTCATACGCTGACATTTGTTTTATGCCTTCATTAATAGGACTTCTAAGCAGTGTGCTTGTTTGTTGGAAACAGTGAGCTTTTCACGGCTCCCCTCTATAAACTGCCTCAAATGAATACGACTAATGTCAATGAAGAGAGAATTAAGTTCAAGTGCTTACCTGTGGCGGCTGGGGCCACTGCATTTAGAGCTGAAAGAGATATGATAGGGCACAAGATGAGTGTCTGGAGAGATGCCTATCCGCTGACAGCCCGCCCACTCTGTGCAGATACACACATATAGACTTCATTAAGCGAGTCGCATTGTATCTCGGCCAAAATGTGATTCTGGGTCAATCATTTAAATGATGGCCGTCATAAAACCTTGTTTTTAAGAAAACGGCCACAAAATTTTGAGCACTCAGGTCTGATTTGGTGGGACAATGTAGGCTTACATCATTTGTTTTTGCATGTTTATGTCATGTCCATAAGCAGAGAAAAGCAGGACCAGCTAGAACTATAACCAGAATCCCTGTACAGAGGTGGAGCCTTCAAGATTAGCAAAACGAGGCGGAACACTGGCGAGGAGACCAGACGTTTTACAAATAAACATATTGTAAGAAATAGAAATGTTATTTCTACATCTCAGCTCTGTCCAAGAGAGATGCTGAGTTGCTGCATTCCTTTCTGTATGCATTATCAAACATCTGTTTCATATTGAGATGGAGCTGTGGAGGACCCCTCCTCACTCTGTCTGAGCATACATCGACTGTTTGTGTCCTTTATACGATTGTCTATGGCATGGTCCATCAGGCTCTCATAGAGAGCAGCCTTTTCATATAGGTTTTGGGCTCTCAAGGATTCGAAGGAGTCTGTCATATGGAATTGTTATCTGTATGAGGTAATGTTTGTTCTTATTGGATAGTCCTGTAAACTCCTCTCCAATATTGCAATATATATATTTGTACACTATATGAGCTGAGTTGAGCTACTTTGAATTCGCTCCCCAACGTTGGATGCTTTGTACTGATTCATTCACGACTCAATAAAAGACGGAGAGAAAAGGCACTGCTATCGTTTAGAAGACTTTTATTTCTAACAATTGGGGGCTCGTCCTCGGGAATCTCCAAACGGTAAGAATCTAATCTAATTCTCCTTTTAATGAGGAGTTGATTCTTATTGTTTGTTGAGAAATAATTTTAAAGTATATGATTATAATGTTATGATAGTGCCGTATTGCGTTATTGAAAGACCGTATAGGTCATCAGAGATTGATGTCTCCCCGTGTTTTAATTAATGCGGGAAGGGCGATAAAGGACATGATCAAGTTTATTTATCGTTAGTAGTGTACGGTCTCCTCGTATTTATGATAAATGCGGGAGGATTATCCTCGTGTTTCTAATGAGACGCGGGAAGAACACAAAAGAGACTTGAATTCCCTCTTTTTGCTGTTGTGAGTAACCTCGTAAGTTTTTGATAAACTACGGGAGGAACGTAAAGAAAACGTGATCAATTTTCTTCGTTGTGTGATTTCCTTACTTTTGTAAGAAGGATTGTTGCGAGATATTTCATAAAAAACCTCCGTCGTTTTTTTGGGGGGTTTGTGAGTGAATCAATGCACAGTTTATTTTGATTTTTTATTCTCTTCTTCCTCTTTCTCTATTCTTCTTTCTTTGCTTCCTTGACTAAAATGCATTACTAACAATTGACACTGCAGCATTTTTTCTTCTTTGTTTTCGATTTGAATTTTGTTTATTCTGAATTGGAGAACAATATTTTTGTGTGGTTTCAAAAATGGGAAATAAAATAAATCCACCTTTATTTAATGAATCTCCGAAAGATTTTATGGATAGAAATAATCAAGCCTTTTCTACGGAACCTTATCTATCAAATTTAGCTGGCTGGTCAGAGGACAAAATACAATTAGATGCGTTTCCGCGTGAAGGATCTTTTAGAGATAGAGATATGTCTGCAGCAAAAGACATGATTTTCGAAAATTGGGGTGATCCAGAATGGGACTTTGATTATATGAAACAATCCTATAAAACTTGGGAAAGGATGAAAAAGTACTGGGATCGCGGACCTGAGATAGACAAAGCGGCTGGAAAAAATAATAAAGATCGTAAATTCTCTCCCCCACGGGCTGATCTCAGTGAACAGCCTGAGGAGAGAGAAGAAAAAGGTTTCTCTCACACTGCTTTCCCCCAGAGTTATGATTATCTTCAGGCTCCGTTAGTGTGTGAGCCCGTGAAAAATAAACTGTATCCTGATTTGAAGGCTGCGACTGCATTTCCGTTCGTGGAAACTGCAGAAGGATTTAAGGTTCATCTGTTGCCTTTTGCTGATGTTATAGCTATCACCATGAATAATTTTTTAATGATGTCAATTGATGACCTTGACAAGCGTTTACGTGAGCTTTCCTCTGCTGGAGCCTTTGCTTCCTCCAAAGGAAAAACTCTGATAATGTTACAGATTGATGCTGCGGATCAGAAACGTCCGTTCTTTCACACAAAAAAGCCTGTTAAATGCTATTGCTGCGGTCGCTCAGGACATCTTGCAAAGTCTTGCAGACAAAGAACTGAGCAACAGCCAAATAGAAACCAGATGCGATTTGACTATGAGAAAAAATACCCTCCTTCGTCTTCTCCTAACCGGAGACAGTGTAACACATTCAGAGAGATATCCAACTGAATGGAATCGCGCCTGACGGTGCGAGAGCAAAGAGTCTGAGTTTTCACTACTTTCGATGCAATATCCAAATAAATCAAATGTTTTGCCATTCCTTGAATTAAATGTGGACCATAAACCATACATGTTTTAATTGATAGCGGCGCTTCGGTGTCCTCGTTATCTTCCGATGTGTACTCAGGCTCCATCACGGGAAAGCAAATTAATTCTGTAGGGATTAATAATGTTCCTGTGAAATGTGAATTGACGCCCACCTTACCAATTACTTCTAAGGATGTACCGACATTGTTTAAAATGCATTCATTTGCAATCATACCGAATTCTCCATTCTGCCTGTTAGGTAGAGACTTGATGCATAAACTTGGTATGAAATTGAATTTTGATTCTAACTCTTTGACACTTCTGTTTCCTTCAGTTTTTTCCATTACAACCGACACAGGAAGTGCTCTTGTTGAAGATTCGTCTGCAACTGTGCTGCTACCACAAATTTCGGGAGTCAACCCTCAGTTGTGGGCGGAACACAAGGATGACGTAGGGTTAATAGATATCCAGCCCTACAGGGGGAATTTGATAAATACTAAGCCTGTGTTTCAGAAACAATACCCGCTTTCAAAGGAAAAAGAGGAGGGGCTTAAACCTCTCATTACTCAATTTTTGGAACAAGGCATTCTGGTTCGAACTCATTCACCTTATAATACACCAATCAATCCAATTAAAAAAAGCTAATGGTACTTGGCGTTTAACGCAACACCTGAGAAAAATTAATGATTTGATCAAACCACTTGCTCCTATTGTACCAGAAGTTCAGGCTATAATTAATTCTATTCCTTCAGAACATACATTTTATTCTGTTATTGATTTAAGCTCCGCATTTTTCAGTATTCCTGTTCATCGTGATACTCAGCCACTATTTGCATTTTGTTTTCAGAATTGTCAATACAGTTGGACACGTCTCCCTCAAGGGTTCAGAGATTCTCCGGCTGTTTTCTCCGCTGTAGTGCACAATACACTGAAAGATGTCAAGCTTCCTCCAGACACCTGTCTGCTCCAATATGCTGACGACATTCTTGTCACTGGTGCCTCTGAGGACATGTGTGCTGCTGCCTCAAAGATTGTTTGCAATGTTCTTGCAGAGGCTGGTTTCAAGGCATCTAGAGACAAACTTCAATGGGTGCAGAGAAAAGTCCATTACCTTGGACATGAACTGTCACAAGGCCAAGTTCGTCTGTCTGCAGACAGGATCAAAGCCATCGCTACATTTAAGCATCCAACCACACGGAAGCAAATGCAAAGCTTCCTGGGACTGGTCAATTACTGCCGCCTGTGGGTGCCTAATTGCTCCATGTATGACAAAATCCTGCGAGAAGCTACGCTGGGTGACAAAGACGATATTACATGGACAAGTGAGATGAATCAAGCATTCAAACATTTGCAATCATCACTCTTAAGGCCGCCTGCCCTTGGCCTACCCTGTTACACACAAGACTTTCATATATATGTGTACAACAGTGGTGGCACAGCCGCAGCAATCCTGGCCCAAGAGCATGGGGGCACTTTCCATCCAATAGCTTATTTATCCAAGACCCTTGATTCGGTCGCTAAGGGACTTCCGGCTTGTCTGCGTGCAGTGGCTGCCACAGCAATCGTGATACAGGATGCTGAAAAGGTTGTTTTGTCACATCCTCTCATTGTACATGTTTCTCATCAGGTAGGAGCCATTATGCATAATATTTCGACTCAACACATGACTGCCCAACGCCGTTCCGGCTATGAGGCTATATTGTTAGCTACTGCTAATGTAACGTTGAAAGTTACTTCTGTTATTCATGGCCCTACTGTACATTTGCATAGGTTGCTGACACAAGGTGAATTTGAGAGCGACGACCACGACTGCCTGAACAGGATCCAAATTTCGACTGCTTGCAGGCCAGACGTTTCCATGTCTGTCCTGGAGGAGGGAATCCATTGGTATATTGATGGATCCTGCTTTAAGCCAAACGACAGTACATATTTGTGTGGTTATGCTATTGTTGAATTGCCTAATAAAGTAACTGAAGCGTATTCACTGCCACATAAATCAGCACAAGTCGCAGAACTGATTGCTTTAACAAGAGCTTGTCAATTGGCAAAAGGTCAGTGTATCAACATATATACTGACTCCAAATATGCGTATGGCGTAGTCCATGATTTTGCTAAATTGTGGGAGGAAAGAAATTTCAAAACCTCCGAAGGAAAACCAATTTCGCATCATAACATTGTGGCCGAGCTGATTAGTGCAGCACAGCAACCATTGAAGCTTGCTGTAATTAAAGTAGCTGGTCATAAAACAGGTGAATCTGACGAGGCCAAAGGTAACAGATTTGCGGACGAAGTAGCGAAATGGGCAGCAAAAGAAGCAATACGTAGTCCGCATGTAAATGAACAAAACAGTGAAGTGCCAATGATGAATTCATCGTTGATTAATGATTTGGATGTTAAAATCTTACAAGCGAATCCTACTCGAGATGATTTGACTCATTGGGCAGCCAATGAAGTAAAACCAAATCAAGTTGGTATTTTAAGAGATAAACAAGGTAGAATCGCGCTACCAGCATCTACTGTTGTAATGCTGTGTAGGCATTATCACGGTGTATCACATGTGTCAAAAGAAAAAGTGATACAAAATTTGAATCAATCATACTGCATTGCGAACGTTCGAAGAAATACTTTGTTGATATTGGATGCTTGCCTGGTGTGTGCGCAAACAAACAGGCACAAGGCAATCAGCCATGATGCTTTACCGCATCCTGAACTTCCTTTCCAATATTTACAGATCGATTTTACACACATGCCTCCATGTGGAAATCACAAGTATTTGCTCGTGATTATTGACCGATTTACTAAGTGGCCTGAGGCTTTTCCGTGTGGAAAAGACAACGCAAAGACGGTAGTGAAGGCTCTTGCCAAAGAAATTATACCGCGTTTTGGTATTCCAACTGTTATAGCAAGCGACAATGGAACTCCATTTGCTTCTAAAGTAACACAATTGTTAGCTAAAAAACTTAGTATTAATTGGCATTTTCATATCCCGTATCATCCTCAGTCTTCGTCAAACGTGGAACGTTTGAATAAAACGATAAAAGAACGTCTTAATAAAGCGTGTTTAGATACGGGCAGAAATTGGGTTGATTTATTGCCGCTGTACTGACTGAAATGAGAATGTCTCCGTCAGCCACTACAAAAATGTCTCCCTTTGAAATTCTCATGGGTAGACCTTTCCCAACCCCTTGGGTCAGAGGTCACGCTGGCAATCTTTCCACAGGTGACACGGAGGTGATCATCGCGGATTATGTGGATTCCCTAATTAAAATATTAAATGACATAAATGATGATATCTCTCTCCCTCTGCCTGCAGAAAGTTCTACTCATTTGTTCCGAATCAGCAGGTTCTGTTGAAGTATCTCAAACCAACGAAGTTGGGTGAGCCAAAGTGGGCCCAACTACTGTACTGCTGGTGACCCGAACGGAGGTGCTGACAGATCTTCAACCACAGTGGATCCATGCAAGCCGCATGAAGCTTGCTCCAGAGGGCCTTACTAATTCAAGGTGAACGGTGAAAGCACTGGAGGAGCTGAACACGCAGCGCCAGTGCCCAACCGGAATCTTTGAATTAGGAGGACCTGAGGAGGGACCCGGAACAGTCAATATGAAAACACTCCTACTGACACTCTGCATAGGGCAGGTGTTCGTGCTTGCCTATGCCCGTCCAGCATCAACACAACAGCAAGGAGTCACAAGTGTAATTCTAATTCCTAGAAATAATGTATGATGGTTTATGTTTTATGGTAATGTTAAATGAAGATGTTTTTGTTATGAAGGTATGGGTAAACATCCAGAAATGAAGGTACATAGAATGTGATGCCTCAAGTGACCCTGAAGTATATCTAGACAGTGTTGGATAGCCAAGAGGTATTAAATGTTTGGATTAATTCTTGGCTAAAGATGGAGTAGGAATATGTAAAATATTTGGTGATAAATGCTATACATACATCCTGGGTCACATTGATGATGATGATGGTGAATTCATGAAGGTATGAAAGGAAAGGGATAAGTTGAATAAAGAATTAGCTGATAACGTCAGGGAATATGGGGACATTTTCCAATGTGTTTGGGTGGTTCGCACCCTGGATGTCTTCCATTATATCGATTGCTATATGCATTCTACTTATGTTATTATTTGGCCCATGTTTGTTACAATTACTAATGCAAAAGAGTGACTGTTATGTTTGTACATATATACCCGAAAATGATGAAGATGGTCATATCATAGCTGAGGGTATAAATAATATGACAAAAATTGTTGATGAATTACAGAGAAGACAAATGAATGATAGATTGTGGGTTTGGAGATTGGATTACAAGTTGGAAACAATTACTTGTATCTTCTTTAATACCAATTGGAGTTATACTGTTAATTCTTTAATTTATTGTTTGCTGTATTATTCCATTCATTAGGATGTTGATTTATCGTTCTATGAATACTTTTGTATTCTCTCAAATACTCCTTTAGCAAACAGAACTATCAAGTACTAATGACTTTTAAAGAAATGTTTGATTGAAATATGTTTCATGTATTATTCTGTAATAATGGACATGCTGAGAATAATGTAATGTGATAATTATGTTATAGTATAACTGTCATTATCAAAGGGGGCACTGTAAGAAATAGAAATGTTATTTCTACATCTCAGCTCTGTCCAAGAGAGATGCTGAGTTGCTGCATTCCTTTCTGTATGCATTATCAAACATCTGTTTCATATTGAGATGGAGCTGTGGAGGCCCCCTCCTCACTCTGTCTGAGCATACATCGACTGTTTGTGTACTTTATACGATTGTCTATGGCATGGTCCATCAGGCTCTCATAAAGAGCAGCCTTTTCATATAGGTTTTGGCAGTGTTGGGAAAGTTCACTTTATACATGAACTAGTTCAAAGTTCAGTTCACACATTCTAAAATGAACTAGTTCAGTTCATACTTCATACTTCCAAAAATGAACTAGTTCATAGTTATTTTTTTTTCCATATGTTGCTGCGAGCTATTATTTTTCAAAATGATTGACACAGCCCATACAGAACTACAGACAGCAATTATTTCATCAGTTTTAACACTGCACTATGTGTCAGATTTCATCTTCATATCAAATTTTGAATCCTTATTCAATCAGGTTTTACATTAACATTGAGGAGAGTGGGACAGCATTTCCCCATTATTGCTTTAACGCTTTGTTGCTTTCCATTCAGTCCACACTAGTAGCAGCTGCAGCTTTCACCCCTACTACTACAGTATATTCTCAAAAACATGAAGATAAACGTGCTGCTTGAATGGTCTTTTTAAATGAGGAATTGGTAAAAGAAAAACAGGACAGTAGTAAGGGTGCATCAGTTTTGTTTAGCCAGTGGACAGTGATGCCCATAAATGCCTTGTTCACAGGTGACCAGCAATCTCAGACAGTTCAGACTTAAGGTCACATATGTTTTCTTTACATTTCTTGTTTAACAGTGTCTGTACCTTTTTTCTTGATGGCACGTTTTGGATGGCTGCAACCCCTTAATTAAGTTTATGAAAGCTGGGCTTTCCACTTTTCTCAAAGGCTGCAGGTCTCCGACGATATACTGCACCACCAGGTTGTCCAGCTGCGGCTGGGAGATGACAACGGACCCGCTACTGTACGCAGTTAATGTGGTTTGTGCCGAGGACCTGTCTTGCCTGTCTTTAGATTTTTTAATTGCTTGTGCATACCTTGAAAGGCTAGTCGGGTGCTTCAGTTCAATGTGCCCTTTTTGGTTTGCTGTGGATGTGACTGAAGTGCGTATTTTTTTTTGGAAAGCCGGCGGGCAAAGTTTGCACAGAAACGTCATATTTGTTCCATCCTCACCGACGTGGTCATAAAACTCTTTTATATTATCATACGACCCCTCCTTGCTGCTTCGTCGCCTATATGCTGCTGTCGCCTCCATGCTAGTTTTTGTTTTGATGAGGCATGCGGCAGTGCGACACTGGTGGCTGGTGTTGCCAGATTGTGTTTTTTCCGCTAGATATTGTTATGCTTGAGTAACGAGGCTGACGAAGAGATGCGGATCCAAACGCAGTTTGAACTTTATTTAGTCAAGGAACACAAAGTAACAACCCACGATGGGGAAAGGAAACATAAACTAGTTAAGGAAACCACAGTAGACACAAACAGGGAACTCGGGAGGGAAAGATACACCGGGTTAACATCAAACAACGATAGACGAAGACTGAACAAAGACACAGGGTATAAATACATAAACAAGGGAAAAAGGGACCAATGAACAAACAGAACTCAAACAAGATAACAAGGTGATTAACAGAAGTAAAAGGCAAACTAATGAGGACAGGTGAAAACAATGAACAGAGGAAACACGAACGCTAACAAAGAGACTATGGAGTTACATAAGGGACTTAAGTGAAAACTAAAAAATGCCAAAAGTGACAACAATGGTAAACAAAAGGGCAACAGTGAAACAAGACAGGGTATTCATAACAGATATTAAGGCCTGTTTACGGTGTGTTTTAGCCGGGGTTTCGCCTGGAAGACTCTAGAACTCTGGCACCCTATTGAACGAAGTTAAACTGAGAGAGCGTGCGTTCGCAGACTCCAGAATGAACGCGTTCACAGTAACGTTCATCAGGCAGTAATACAGTACGTTCAGTTCACGTTCGCCCAAAATATGAACGCGTTCATGAACTATCGTTCAATGAACGCGTTCAGGCACAACACTGGGTTTTGGGCTCTCAAGGATTCGAATGAGTCTGTCATATGGAATTGTTATCTGTATGAGGTAATGTTTGTTCTTATTGAATAGTCCTGTAAACTCCCCTCCAATATTGCAATATATATATATTTGTACACTATATGAGCTGAGTTGAGCTACTTTGAATTCGCTCCCCAACGTTGGATGCTTTGTACTGATTCATTCACGACTCAATAAAAGACGAAGTGAAAAGGCACTGCTATCGTTTAGAAGACTTTTATTTCTAACACATATATTACTTTGATTTGCGTGTAATCGCTCCATTATAACTTTATTGCCAAATAAATGAATTAGGAAACAGCTTATTGTTGTACATGTTTTACAGCATATTATTGTCATGTTTAATAAAGAATATTTCATCCCCATAATTATTGAATCCACTTGTGTTTTAAGTTAGTTTTATTGTGTGCGTACTATATTACGGTTTAGTTGCATATTACACGGAGGCTGTAAATTGTAATATAACAACAATTCTATTGAATTTATATCAGCCATATCACTGGTTTCACCTCTTAAATATGATATAGATATATAGATATTTTGTGTGTTGTACAATACAAATATTTAGGGGCAGATTCACGAAGAATGAATTGCACCCGCTAAAAGCGCAGTTTATTTTTTTGCACGCACTAACTGCGCTCGTTTAGCGTCTGATTCACTAAAGGACTTAAGCAGATCAGGCAACAGCACAAACACTCCCACAAAATCATTGCTGAAAGCAATTTGCACACGCAGTTCTGATCTTGGGGTCTGATTCAGAGCACAATATAGCAGAGCATGCTGCAGACCACTGTATGTATTTGACCCACCCTACCGGGACTAAACAGCATCACTTTGATCCAAATGCCTGTATCATCACATAAACATGCAGAACGTGTGTTTGACACCGCTCATTTGGATATATGCCAGGTTATAATGCTCTTCAACATCATTTGATGAGTATTTGATTAATTACGGCTAAAATGATCGGTTGAAAATGTTCACAAACTTATTTTACTGCCTACATTCATTGGGCGGTAATAGCACAATAGTAAATGTTTTTATCATTCACTAAAGTCAAACATTTTTGTGGATGATGCACAATCTTTAATTAGCTTAATTTAATAGCAAGGAGGCATGTTTGCAGAAAGGAATGAAAATGACTTCATTTAAATATTGTAGACAGCGCAATTTCAGCACTGATTATGTCCGCTAAATGTGATTGTGTATGCGTATGTTTAATGAATAAGACGCAGGTATTTGCACTGAAATAACACGCAAATGTGCCAAAACTGTTTAATGAATCTGCCCCTTAATGTTTGGTTGTTAAAACACATATTAAAACACAAATAACCATTTAAATTATGTAAATAAGAGTTGTTTATATTCACCAAATAATAATTTTCAAAAAAGTTTTAATAAAATAAAAGATAAATGTGATATAGCACAGCATAACACCGGATCTGCAGGTTAATATAGCTCCGAGATGACCTCAAACTATGAGATTTATGAACTGATGTGTTGTGGAAAATTTATATTTTACTTTAAGACATTATGTGGATTTTCTTTCGATTCAATCATGTTTCTATTTTTTCACCTGGCAGGAACAAGAGACACACACACACACAGTAAAACAGACGGTCAAGAAAAAAAAAGCCTTTTGAACTCCTCAATATGAGTACGGGAAAGACAGAGGGATTATTTAGCCATAAATAAAGCCTTTTGTTGAGTTTCACGGGTGTGAAACTCAGTGAAGCTCAACAAAGGACCACTGTCTTCAGGACAAGATAGCGTTTATATGGCCTTTTCATGACCTCACAGATGTAAAAGACCATAAAACCCAGGGGGCTTAGAAGAGCCATTGGTATTTCTAAAACCTAGCTAGATCGGGTTTTACTGGGATTGAGTGGAAAATTATGGAAGAAGGGACTTTGAGGACGGGGGGTATAAATAGGCCATGTGTTTTCTGTGTGAGTTAGGTTTTTGTTCCTATTGCGAGGTAGCTGTCGCGGTATTTTTGTGAACAAACCGCTTTTAAAAGAATAAACTATCTTTTAAAATATAATTTGGATCCCGATGTCTCTTATCTTGATGCATATTCGTTTAATAATTGTTTTTGCCACAACAGATGTAACAAACAATAGAGTGTTTCTCTGCAAGGAACAACTTCCTTAGTTGTAATGAAAAATTCCATTATGGTTTAAATGTGATAGCAAAATTTAAGTAACGTGTTTGATATGTAGCTTAAAACATCTTGTAATTGATGTTGATGTCAGGCTGTCTAGTCGTTTGAAATGGTTTAATTGCTGTGAAATGAAAAATTCTCATTAGAATTCAAATTGATACAGTAGGATAGTGCAAAGCGGATCACTTGTGTAATTCTGTGGTGGATAGTGCAAAATAAAGTCCCAATCAATCGCCCCATGCATATTTGATAAAACACAAATTTAGAGCTTATAAAGCAGAAAGTGGGATGATTATCATAAAATTTGATAACACTTTGCCAAACGTATGCTTTGGCAGCAACCCCAAAAACATTTCTGTATCCTGAGAAAAACCAAAACAGTCAAAACCCCTTTTTGTTTTTTTTTACCAAATTAAAATTTTTCAAAAACAGCCAATTGTGACGTCTACAGGGTTCCCAATATTTCCAGGACATTTTACAGTGCATCGGAAAGTATTCACAGCGCTTAACTTTTTCCACATTTTGTTATGTTACAGCCTTATTCCAAAATAGATTAAATTCATTATGTTCCTCAAAATTCTACAAACAATACCCCATAATGACATCTTGAAAGAAGTTTGTTTGAAATTTTTGCAAATTTATAAAAAATAAAATCACATTGTAAAACAGTTAAAGGATGGGCAAGGAGGAGGCGAGAACCGGCTTGTCAATGTAAATAATAATTTAATGAAAACTCAAAAACACATAAACAAACACACATGACGGACATGCCCGTAATTCTCTCTCTCTCGAACAATCGTCACCGGCCGCCTTTATCCCTCGCGCGCCTCATCAGGCCGATTGGGGACCGGTGCGTGATATTTCGACCCGGCCCCGCCCCCCTCCGCTCCACATTCCTCCCGCCGTTATCTCAGGCCGGGGTGCCACCGGCATGACGTACACCCTCCCTATCCCTGGGGCGGGGTGTATCTCGCGTCCCGCGTGGTCATTCCTGCCTTCCTCGCCCTGGGAGGAGACAGGAGGGGAAAAACAACAACAAAATGGGCGAGGCAAAGGCCAACATGGTGCGAAAGGGAGAGAGAGAGGAGAGAGAGAAAAAGCTCACTCACCGGTTCTCTGATGTACCGTCGCGGGGTCCTCGAACACTCCTCCACACTCAGGCGGACGACAGCCGCTCCACCCCCGGGCGAACCGGAGTGAAACCGTCGACCCCCAGCGGGCAGAACGCGCCTCCGCTTTTCTGGCGGCAAATGGGGACACTCCTCCGCCCATGGCAGCGGCTTTACCGCTCCGGGTGGTCGGAGAGTTTCTTCCCTCCTCCCCTCGCGGACGGCGGTCTTCCCTCGACCCCTCCGCGTCTCTGGGGAGGGCAGGGCACTCCTCCGCCCCCGGCAGCGGCTCCCTCGCTCCAGGCGGTCGGGGTATCCAGTCCCCACTTGCCCCGCGGACGACGGACGTACCCCGCATCCGGGCGGTCGGGCTACACCGTCACCCGGCAGATGGCAGCGGCGCTCCCCTGGGTGGACGGCAGTGTCGAGGACTCTGCGACGGCCATCCCTCCTCCCTCCTGGCTTTCGGCAACAATGTAAAACAGTTAAAGGATGGGCAAGGAGGAGGCAAGAACCGGCTTGTCAATGTAAATAATAATTTAATGAAAACTCAAAAACACATAAACAAACACACATGACGGACATGCCCGTAATTCTCTCTCTCTCGAACAATCGTCACCGGCCGCCTTTATCCCTCGCGCGCCTCATCAGGCCGATTGGGGACCGGGCGCGCGATATTCCGACCCGGCCCCGCCCCCCTCCGCTCCACACACATGTACATAAGTATTCACAGCCTTTGCCATGACATTCAAAATTGAACTCCGGTGCATCCTGTTTCCACTGATAATCTTGGAGATGTTTCTGCAACTTGATTGGAGTCCACCTGTGGTAAATTCAGTTGATTGGACATGATTTGGAAAGGCACACAAAGTCTATACAAGGTCCCACAGTTAGCAGTGCATGTCAGAGCACAAACCGAGCCATGAAGTACAAGGAATTTTCTGTAGACCTCAGAGATAGGATTGTATCGAGCTGCATTGAAGGTCCCAATGAGCACAGTGGCCTCCATCATCCGTAAATGGAAGTTTGGAACCACCAGGACTCTTCCTAGAGCTGGCCGCCCGGCCAAACTGAGCAATCGGGGGAGAAGGGCCTTAGTCAAGGAGGTGACAAAGAACCCGATGGTCACTTTAACAGAGCTCCAGCATTTCTCTGTGGAGAGAGGAGAATCTTCCAGAAGAACAACTATTTCTGCAGCACTTCACCAATCAGGCCTGTATGGTAGAGTGGCAAGACGGAAGCCACTCCTCAGTAAAAGGCACATGACAGCCTGCCTGGGGATTGCCAAAAGGCACCTGAAGGACTCGCAGACCAAGAGAAACAAAATTCTCTGGTCTGATGAAACAAAGATTGAACTCTTTAGCCTGAATGGCAAGTGTCATGTCTAGAGGAAACCTCATCACCTGGCCAATACCATCCCTACAGTGAAGCATGGTGGTGGCAGCATCATGCTGTGGGGATGTTTTTCAGCGGCAGGAACTGGGAGACTAGTCAGGCTCGAGGGAAAGATGAATGCAGCAATGTACAGAGACATCCCTGATGAAAACCTGCTCCAGAGTGCACAGAACCTCAGACTGGGGTGAAGGTTCATCTTCCAACAGGACAATAACCCTAAGCACACAGCCAAGATAACATAGGAGTGGCTATGGGACAACTCTGTGAATGTCCTTGAGTGGCCCAGCCAGAGCCCAGACTTGAACCTGATAGAACATCTCTGGAGAGATCTGAAAATGGCGGTGCACAGACGCTCCCCATCTAGCCTGAAGAGGTCCTGAAAAGAAGAATGGGAGAAACTGCCCCAAAATAGGTGTACCAAGCTTGTAGCATCATACACAAAAAGACTTGAGGCTGTAATTGGTAACAAATGTGCTTCAACAAAGTATTGAGAAAAGGCTGTGAATACAAATGTACATGTGATTTTTTTTTCGTTTTTTATTTTTTTATAAATTTGCAAAGATTTCAAACAAACTTCTTTCACGTTGTCATTATGGGGTAGACAAGAGTTGCATTAAGCATTATGGAGGGGCAAATTTATGAGAGGTGTGTACATGAAACATTGAAAACTTGCAATTGCAATTGACTCGTTTAAGTTTTTTTTTTGGTGAATGTAATTACTGTAGTTCAATAACTGGGGTCTCTGTATACTTGGAAACTATAAGCTAATAATGAATTAAAAATACATTGAGACATTCAATCGATCGCCATAAATTTGGACAGTTTTTTTTAATGCTTATTGTAGCTTAGTACTCTCAAACACATCATTTGTGAGGCATAAATGTGTGTGAAAAACTCTTGTGTGAAGTTGGAACCGAGGCTGCGCTGACTTCATAGACTTCAATGTATTCGGCAGTGCAGACGCAGGTCATGTGAAAGCCTCTCAACGTGTATAAACATCAGTCACCTTTATACATTAATAGTTCTTCCACCCTTTTCTCTCCATGATGAACAATGTAGACTCACATGCCAATGTTGAAGTAAACGAACAACATGCCCCTCTCATTCAGTCAGTCGGTAAATGTACCAGGTCATTCAGTTTGTTTATGAATTAAACGTTTTACGAATGCTGCTTCTCACTGTGCATGTGCAACTGTAGTCAAGAACGCGATTGGCTGTAACTCTAACCAATCAAGCGATCAGCCTCTGTTGGACCATGATTGCCAAGCACACGATTGGCTGCTGCTGTAATCAATCATGTGGGTGTAAGTGCCTTTAATGTTGTTTCACAATGCGGAGCTGCTAGCAGTGACAATACTGTACGAATTTGTGTAATTGTCTCCTATAACGAGCCCTGATCATTACCATGTTTTTGTACATGTAATGGAAACCTTGCTAGCAAAACAGACAAACAGTTTTTTTATATATATTTTCCAGGACAAATAATTATTTTCCAGGACATTTAGGTATTTTTGTAATTTTCCATTACTTTTCCATGACTGGAAAACTGCATTGCAAAATTCCAGGTTTTCCAGGACGTGTGTGAAACCTGTTCTGATTTAGATCATGCGACATATTCATAAACACAGCAGAAAACACAATGCAGAGACAGCAGTATACATGAGTGGATGTGAATAAACTACCAGTGATGTCATAGACTTTGCTGTCAATGAAGGCGAAGTATGTGATACGCAGTCCCAGCATTGTAGATTCAGCCCACAGGTCTCCCTCCTCGGCACTGTGCCACTTATTACATTCAGAACAGAATCGGGCCTCAGTAGGCTCGCGGTCCATCTCGAAGCGCCTGCAAAGGAGACCAGCATGGAGTAGAAACATAACACAGCAGGAGCTTTACATTAAAGCACTGGACTGAAGTGATGATGTTAGCGATACGCACTTGTGCTTGCCCTCACATTTAGTGCACATCATAGTGTTCATGGCTTCTTTCAGATCATCCTGCAGTTTAGTCAGAAACTCATTCATGGATTTAGAAATTTCTGTCGCTGCCACCCGTTTCCTGCAGACACAGAAAACCAAAACACTTGAGTTGATATTGCGTGAATCTCACAAATCATGTCCAGGTAATAATTTATGCAAAACAAAAATAAAAAATATATTTTAATAATATTAATATATTTTATTTAATTAAGACAATCTTCATGCCAACTGAGTCACTATTTTAGGATAGGTATGCAAATAATTTTTACCCTCCTGATCAAGAAGGCTATTTTCAGGAGAATCGCGTGTTGACATTCGGGGATCAGACGTGTCAATGTTGAGCTCTGCATACTTTGCTAATTTTACATCTTTTTGTATCCTAAAATGGTGAGATTCGATACACTCCGTTTCATAACTGTCCTATGAAGAATATATGTCAAGCAATTCAAAATCCGTAGGCTCTGGAGATATTAAAAGACACTTATGTGCTCGAGCTGATACCCCTGACAAGTCCACACACCAGGGACTTAAATTTGGATGGTGCGGCAGGAGAAATTTAACATCAACTGGTGAACATTTCTCTGATGCTGACGAAAGTTGTAGAGGACCTGGAGGTAATACGTCAATCGATTAAGGCGATGGAGGTGAAATTCTCTGAGTTGGTTACAAGATTGTCAGATGTCGAGAAACGGATCGATTATCTGGAGTTATCTGAGAGTGAATTAGCTGCTAATTTCTGAGATCATCCAATAAAGATCTTGTGTTACATGAGGCGAGGAGCAAAGGAAACTTTATTGAAAAAAACCACAACATTTTCATGTTCCCAGACTTTGCAAATTCGACAAGAGAGAAATGTGATAGATTCAAGGAATTCAAGAAACTCTTAAATCAATGGAAGATCATTTCCGGCCAAACTGAGAATAGATACCAAGGATGGCCGCAAAGCATTTACATGATCACAACAAGCGTTGACTTTCATAAAGTCAATGGAATGAGTAAGTTATTTGGTGATTTTCATATTGCACCCCAGTGAGCTTGAATCGTAGAATATTTACTTGACTGTTCGAGGAAACTGGGTGCCTTTTTTGTTTCTTCTGGTGATGGCTCTGCCTAGCGACTAGATTTTCATCTGTTTTGTAATTCTGTCTCACAAAGTTTGTATAGAGGCACCGGACTTGAGCAATCTGATGGCAAATTTGTTGCGGGGACTTTCGTAGGCGTACATGGACTGTTTGACTTTAGAGGGATGGATGCTGGTTGGAGCTGTCGTGCACAGGGTTAATGTGCAAGTTTTTCTTTTTTCTGTTTGTTTTGTTCTGGGGGAAGTTCGGGGTTTGATTGTTGCACTAATGTTGGAAAGTGGTCTTGTTTTAAACATAATATCAATTTTTTCTAATATGTCAAAATGTCAAATGTTAATATGAGTGGATTATCCATCTGGTTTCATTGGGAGATTAACAGTTACCATCTGAAAAATGTGTAAAACTACCCCTTTCCAAAACTCCTGCAATTTAGGACAATTCCACATGCATTGTAAAAGTGTGCCTTTATCCACTGTGCATTTGATGCATGTGTCTGGAGTGTTTTGACAGATTTTGTTCAACCTAACTGGAGTAAAATACATACTCATAATCCATTGGTTCTGTATTAATTTAAGATCACTGTTAATAGTTGGGATTGCGCTTTCATATATATTTTTTCCCACGTATCTAAAGAAAATCTTCACTCCAGGAGATCAATTTGGCTTCTGAAGATTCTTTAGAGTATGACTCTAACATTTTATAAAACATCAATATTAAACTTTTAGATTGGGGTGATTTAGATAGTAAATTTCAATAGGTGTCTTAATGGGTTTGATAAGCTTTGTACCTTGGTAAGAAGAAATATAGCTCCTAAATTAAAGGAATTTAAAGAAATGTTTTTTGGGAATATCAGACTGTGCTACAATCTCCGCAAAGGACATCAATTCATTTCCTTTATAATAATCCTCAATTTTTGGCAGCCCTTTATTATTCCATAGCTCAAATCCGGAGTCTAATCTGGCTGGCTTGAAACTTTGATTTTCCCATATTGGGGTAAAACATGATAAAGTATTTGACTGATCTAAGTAAATATGCACATCGCACCAGACTTTTATTGTATTAATGAGAAAAGGGTTAAGATATACAATATCTTTGTCTTTTCTATCTATCGAATTAAGATAAAGATTAAGGGGTAATTCTGACTTTATAAAAAAAGATTCAATGTCCAACCAAGATCGTAGTTGTGCTGCCCAATAATACCACTATAAATTAGGAAATTGAAGACTCCCCTATTATATGGTAAGAATAATAATGGCAATCGAACACAACCTTGTATATTATTCCAGATGAAATCAGTGAATAGATTTCGAAGTGATGTAAAAAAGGAGGGTGGAGGGCACAGAGGAATATTTTGAAAGCGGTATATTTTTTTTAGGTAATACACTCACTTTTTTTGCGTTTATACATCCAATTAACGATATGGGTACACTTTTCCATCTGTCAATTAATTTGGAGATGGTATTTAAAAGGGGTTGATAATTTGCCGAGGATATATCATCTATATTATCTGTGATTTTAATTCCTAAATAAGTGAAGGAGTCTACTACATTAAAGTGAGTAGCACCTGGCATTTGACTATCCTCCTTATTCAATAAAAGAATACACGATTTAGACTGGTTGATTTTATAACCGAAGAAGTTAATTGAAAGAAGTTGTATTAGGGAAGGGAAAGATTGAGCCAAACCTGTTAAGATATAAAATGACACCGTCCGAAGAAAAATAAATACTTTAGTCTGTAGTGTTTAATAATCAGATGCCTATTATGTTACAATGAGACCTTACTGCTATGGCAAGAGGCTCGATTGCCAAGACAAAAAGGAGAGGTGAAAGGGGGCACCCTTGACGAGAACCCCTTTGAATATTAAAAGCCCTGGAAACAATACTATTAGTGAGTACTTCAGCCCTAGGATGCGTGGAAAGTATCTTAATCCATTTACGAAAAATTTCTACAAACCCAAATCTTTTCAGAACCTCAAATAGATAGGGCCATTCCACCCTGTCAAAGGCCTTTTCAGCATCCAGGGACGGAATGGCCATATCAGAAGCTCCCTGTTTAAGATGTAAAATGTTAAGCAAAGTTCTAACATTATGGAAACCTTGTCTGCCCTTAAAAAAAATCAGTTTTGGTCTCAATATATTATATTGGGTAAAAATGCATCTAACCTCCTTGCCAGAATTTTACTCAATATCTTAACATCTGTATTAAGTAATAACATTGTCCGAAATGATTTGCACTGAGTATTTTATTAGGCTTAGGAAGTAACATAATGAGAACGTTTCTTAAAGAGTCTGGGAGTACACCATTTTCAAGGGATTCTTCAAACATATCTAAAATTGGTGGGGGGAAGGTTAATGTTACTAAAATGATTAGTATTCCAAAATGTAACTACCTGATACAATATCTCCCTGTAGATATCCCGCTCTCTTATTTCAACAATTTGATAGCATAGCGAAGTCCTTCCTTTGGAATGGTAAGCATCACAGATTACATTTCAATAAATTACATAGGCCGATTGACAAAGGTGGACTAGGCCTTCCCAAGAATTAGTTTTATTATTATGCATTCAGTCTCAGACATTTGGCTCATTGGTCTCTTCCACATGAGAGGGCCCCTCCCTGGTTTTGTATTGAACAGGAAGTTCTTGCCCATATTTCGCCAATTGCAAAGACATTCTAACAAACTAATCGGAGAAGTTAAGTTACACCCAGTTGACTCTCATTTGCACTCGGTGTGGACAAAATTGTCTAGTGTTTTTAATTCAGATATTTACTTAAATGTTGCCTTAAGCATATGGCTGAAACCCAAATTATGTATTAACAAATCCCCTTTTTGCTGGTCAGAGTAGATTGTGAGGGGGGTTACTACACTCAGTTACCAATATGAGAGTGGTGTTGAGATCCTTTCAAAGTTTGGTTTAACTTTTTGGGATTCCCATTTCTCAGCTCTATAAATATTTACAGCTGCGCCACCTGCTCTATA
The DNA here is from genome assembly GCF_025860055.1 of Xyrauchen texanus. Classification (NCBI taxonomy): domain Eukaryota; kingdom Metazoa; phylum Chordata; class Actinopteri; order Cypriniformes; family Catostomidae; genus Xyrauchen; species Xyrauchen texanus. The sequence goes on from NC_068307.1 coordinate 40,010,002, forward strand.
CCATTTTTGGGAGTAGTTTAAATCCTCCTAAAGCGGCAGATAGTCTGGGAGTGGTGATTATTGCTTTTGGAAAAGGTCATGAGGCAGTGTATTACTCCTTGTTAATTCAGAGTTTGAGGGATGGAACTTCAACTTCTCTTAAGAGATTATGAGAGAAAGATGTAAACTTGGTACTGGAGGAGGGAGTGTGGGCTAGGATTCTAAATAACATCAAGTCTGCATCTAGAAATGCAAAGGTTCACCTTTGAGAATCGTGTCAAGGTTTGATTTTACAGAGTCTATTGGATCCCCTCTAGATTGCATAGGCTTGGTTTTAAAAGACACACCCGCTAGCGATGTCAATCAGAAGATGGAGACACAACCCATGGCTTTTGAATATGTGTTAAGATCAAACAATTTTGTTTTTATGTGTGAGGTATTGGGCTCTCAAATTTAATTTTGCCCCAGACTCTGTATTTTAGGTGATGGGGTTATTTATATGGAGAATAAGCACATAAAAAAACTGGGTCCTAAATAGTATTATGATTTGGGGGTTGGATGACGGCTGGAGCGCACCATTTCAGGAGTGATTTTCAGAGATGGGCATGGCGGCAACATATGAGGAGGGGGCATCAAGAAGACTGGGGAGTTTTAGACCAGTTTGTGGAGAAATGGAGCAAGTATATGTCTTTTCGGAGGGCTCTTGGGGAGGGACAATGGAGAGAGAGGTGTAGTGGATGTGTGTTTATTATATATATTTTCTTGTTTTGTTTGTGTGTGGGGCTGGGGGCAATCTTGAGGGTTAAATATTGACTCTGATTGTATACGTTTTGTTTTTCATTGTTTAATAGTTGAATCAATAAAAACATTTAAATAAAAAAATAAAAGAAAATCATTACGAATATCAAATGTCATTTCCATTAGGTTCATTTCCACTAGAATTATATTAAAAACAATAAAGAATTTTAGATGTGATGGAAATGAAAAGGGAAGAAAAAAAACATATGTACATGCATCTCCTGTGATGCATGTACATAGACTGTTGGACACAAATTTTTTATTGATAATTAGATTTTCAAAAGAAGTACCGACTGCTTGACTGCTTAGGCTATCTTTCATTCTGTGTGCACGTCTTGTTTAGAATACATTAGGTTTATTGTACATTTCTCACAGGCCCCTTTTTTTTCTATAACTATTTTAATTTTTTTTACATCATAACTGTTATTGGTTAACGTTCTTAATTGAACAGCTGTTCAATTAAGGTCCTAAAATGCCATGGAAATAATGTCAAAATATAGCTGCAAGCAGCAATGCGGATTCTTCCTCAAAATGGCAAATCATTTAAAATTGATCAGTACATGGTTGGGGATAAACCCTCTCAATGGATGAATCCAAAAAACACGTATTTCTCTCTAAATCCTAAATGAAACATTTTCAATGTACAGGAAAATCCATACAGGACCTTATGGATCCTTGAGGCTTTTGTGTTCCCAATGAGAAATGAGGCATGTACAGCAAGTTTCAGAAAAATTGGACAAATGGCGTGGAAATGGTATCACTTTGAAAATATTGTTTTGGGGCATGGCCTGTAGCGCCCCCTAGGGGGCGAATGTTGTCCATTCTTTGCGCAGTACTTCAGAGTGATGTCATCTTGAAGCATGTTAGGTTTGAAAAACCATCAGTCAAAATTACATTTGATTTATTGACACGTATATATTGTTACAATTTGGACATTTACATAAACACGCCCCTTTCAGCCATTTTGTATTGTATTCATTTTTCCTAAGTAACGTTTTCAAAGACTTCAATTCTACACATGTGTACCAAATTTCAAGTCAATTGGAGCTACGGTTCAAGAGAAGAAGAGTTTTGTATGTTTTCACAAATTTTCAACGTACGGAAAAATCCATCATGGCGGAAGTTAAGGATTCGAGAGGCAACTTAACAACCATTCTTGGTTTGGGGGTACCCGTTGGCATGGAGTATCAATGTGCCAATTAAGAAAACTTTTGACCAGTGACTTTAAGATATTGGGGCTCAAGGAGAATAATAATAATAAATATAGCTGCAAGCAGCAATGTGGATTCCTCCTCAAAATGGCAAATCATTTAAAATTGATCAGTAGATGGTTGGGGATAAACCCTCCCAATTAAGGGATTCAAAAAAACATGTCTTTGTCTGAATCCTAAACGAAACATTTTCAATGTACAGGAAAATCCATACCGGACCTTATGGATCCTTGAGGCTTTTTTGTTCCCAATGAGAAATGAGGCATGTACACCAAGTTTCAGAAGAATTGGACAAATGGCGTGGAAATGGAATCACTTTGAAAATATTTTTGGGGGGGTGTGGCCTGTAGTGCCACCTATGGTCGAATGTGGGCCATTCTTGGTTTGTGGGTTCCTGTTGGCCTGTAGTATCAATGTACAAAATTAGAAAATATCTGACCAGAAAATGGGAATTTTGGAGTGGCCTGTAGCGCCCCCTAGGGGCGAATGTGGGCCATTCTTGGTTTGTGGATTCCTGTTGGCCTGTATTACCATTGTACCAAATTAGAAAATGTTTGACCAGAAAACGGGAATTTTGGCGTGGACTTTAGTGCCCCCTAGTGGCGAATGTTGGCCATTCTTGGTTTGTGGGTTCCTGTTGGCCTGTAGTACCATTGTACCAAATTAGAACATTTTAGACCAGAAAATGGGAATTTCGGCATGGCCTGTAGGGGCGAATGTTGGCCATTCTTTGCGCAGTACTTCAGAGTGATGTCATCTTGAAGCATGTTAGGTTTGAAAAACCATCAGTCAAAATTACATTTGATTTATTGACACATATATATTGTTAAAATTTGGACATTTACATAAACACGCCCCTTTCAGCCATTTTGTATCGTATTCATTTTTCCTAAGTAATGTTTTCAAAGACTTCAATTCTACACATGTGTACCAAATTTCAAGTCAATTGGAGCTACGGTTCAGGAGAAGAAGAGTTTTGTAGGTTTTCGCAAATTTTCAACGTACGGGAAAATCCATCATGGCAGAAGTTATGGGTCCTTGAGGCTTTTTTGTTCCCCATGAGGAATGAGGCATGTACACCAAGTTTCAGAAGATTTGGACAAATGGCGTGGAAATGGTATCACTTTGAAAATTTATTTTTTGGGCCTGCATATAGCGCCACCTATGGGCGAATGTGGACCATTCTTGGTTTGGGGGTACAAGTTGGCATGGAGTATCAATGTGCCAATTTAGAAAATTTTTGACCAGTGACTTTTTGAGCTATTGGGGCTCAAGGAGAAGAATTATAATAATAAATATAGCTGCAAGCAGCAATGCGGATTCCTCCTCAAAATGGCAAATCATTTAAAATTGATCAGTAGATGGTTGGGGATAAACCCTCCCAATTAAGGAATTCAAAAAAACATGTCTTTGTCTGAATCCTAAACGAAACATTTTCAATGTACAGGAAAATCCATACCGGACCTTATGGATCCTTGAGGCTTTTTTGTTCCCAATGAGAAATGAGGCATGTACACCAAGTTTCAGAAGAATTGGACAAATGGCGTGGAAATGGTATCACTTTGAAAATATTTTTTTGGGGCGTGGCCTGTAGCGCCACCTATGGTCGAATGTGGGCCATTCTTGGTTTGTGGGTTCCTGTTGGCCTGTAGTATCAATGTACAAAATTAGAAAATATTTGACCAGAAAATGGGAATTTTAGAGTGGCCTGTAGCGCCCCTAGGGCTGAATGTGGGCCATTCTTGGTTTGTGGGTTCCTGTTGGCTTATGGAATCAATGTACCAAATTAGAAAATGTTTGACCAGAAAATGGGAATTTTGGAGTGGCCTGTAAGCTCCCTAGGGGCTGAATGTTGGCCATTCTTGGTTTGTGGGTTCCTGTTGGCATGTAGTATCAATGTACCAAATTAGAACATTTTTGACCAGAAAACGGGAATTTTGGCGTGGCCTTTAAGCTCCCTAGTGGCTGAATGTCGTCCATTCTTGGTTTGTGGGTTCCTGTTGGCCTGTAGTACCATTGTACCAAATTAGAACATTTTAGACCAGAAAATGGGAATTTCGGCATGGCCTGTAAGCTCCCTAGGGGCTGAATGTTGGCCGTTCTTTGCGCAGTACTTCAGAGTGATGTCATCTTGAAGCATGTTAGGTTTGAAAAACCATCAGTCAAAATTACATTTGATTTATTGACACGTATATATTGTTAAAATTTGGACATTTACATAAACATGCCCCTTTCAGCCATTTTGTATCGTATTCATTTTTCCTAAGTAACGTTTTCAAAGACTTCAATTCTACACATGTGTACCAAATTTCAAGTCAATTGGAGCTACGGTTCAGGAGAAGAGTTTTGTAGGTTTTCGCAAATTTTCACCATACGGGAAAATCCATCATGGCGGAAGTTATGGGTTCTTGAGGCTTTTTTTGTTCCCCATGAGAAATGAGGCATGTGCACCAAGTTTCAGAAGATTTGGACAAATGGCGTGGAAATGGTATCACTTTGAAAATATTTTTTTTGGGCGTGGCCTGTAACGCCACCTATGGGCGAATGTTGACCATTCTTGGTTTGGGGGTACCCGTTGGCATGGACTATCAATGTGCCAATTTAGAAAAGTTTTGACCAGTGACTTTTTGAGCTATTTGGGCTCAAGGAGAATAATAATAATAATAATAATAATAAATATAGCTGCAAGCAGCAATGCGGATTCCTCCTCAAAATGGCAAATCATTTCAAATTGATCAGTAGAGGGTTGGGGTTAAACCCTCTCAATGGATGAATCCAAAAAACATGTATTTCTGTCTGAATCCTAAACGAAACATTTTCAGTCTACAGGAAAATCCATCATACCTTATGGATCCTTGAGGCGTTTTTGTTCCCAATGAGAAATGAGGCATGTACACCAAGATTCAAAAGAATTGGTTAAATGGCGTGGAAATGGTATCACTTTGAAAATATTTTTTGGGGGCGTGGCCTGTAGCGCCTCCTATGGGCAAATGTGGGTCATTCTTGGTTTGTGGGTTCCTGTTGGCCTGTAGTATCAATGTACATAATTAGAAAATATTTGACCAGAAAATGGGACTTTTGGGAATTACCTGTAGCGCCCCCTAGGGGTGAATGTTGGCCATTCTTGGTTTGAGGGTTCCTGTTGACCTGTAGTATCAATGTACCAAATTAGAACATTTTTGACCATAAAATGGGAATTTCGGCTTGGCCTCTAGCGCCACCTAGTGGTGAATGTCGGTCATTCTTGGTTTGTGGATTCCTTTTGACCTGTACTATTAATGTACCAAATTAGAACATTTTTGACCAGAAAATGGGAATTTCGGCATGGCCTGTAGTGCCCCCTAGGGGCGAATGTTGGCCATTCTTGGTTTGAGGGTTCCTGTTGACCTGCAGTATCAATGTACCAAATCAGAACTTTTTAGACCAGAAAACGAAATTTTGGAGTAGCCTGTAGCGCCCCCTAAGGGCGAATGTGGGCCACACTTGGTATGTGGATTCCTGTTGGCCTGTAGTATCAAAGTACCAAATTAGAAAATTTTTGACCAGAAAATGGGAATTTTGGCTTGTCCTGTAGTGCCCCCTAGTGGCGAATGTCGGTCATTCTTGGTTTGTGGATTCCTGTTGGCCTGTACTATTCTTGTACCGAATTAGAACATTTTTGACCAGAAAATGGGAATTTTGGCTTGTCCTGTAGTGCCCCCTATTGGCGTTTGTTGGTCATTCTTGGTTTGTGGATTCCTGTTGGCCTGTACTATTAATTTACCAAATTAGAACATTTTTGACCAGAAAATGGGAATTTTGGCATGGCCGTTCTTTGCACAGTACTTCAGAGTGATGTCATCTTTAAGCGTGTTAGGTTTGAAAAACCATCAGTCAAAATTACATTTGATTTATTGACACGTATATATTGTTAAAATTTGGACATTTACATAAACACACCCCTTTCAGCCATTTTGTATCGTATTCATTTTTCCTAAGTAACGTTTTCAAGGATGTCCATTCTACACATGTGTACCAAATTTCAAGTCAATTGGAGCTACGGTTCAGGAGAAGAAGAGTTTTGTAGGTTTTCGCAAATTTTCAACGTACGGGAAAATCCATCATGGCGGAAGTTATGGGTTCTTGAGGCTTTTTTGTTCCCCATGAGGAATGAGGCATGTACACCAAATTTCAGAAGATTTGGACAAATGGCGTGGAAATTGTATCACTTTGAATTTTGTTTTTTGGGCGTGGCCTGTAGCGCCACCTATGGGCGAATGTGGGCCATTCTTGGTTTGGGGGTACCCGTTGGCATGGAGTATCAATGTGCCAATTTAGAAAATTTTTGACCAGTGACTTTTTGAGCTATTGGGGCTCAAGGAGAAGAATAATAATAATAATAATAATAAATATAGCTGCAAGCAGCAATGCGGATTCCTCCTCAAAATGGCAAATCATTTAAAATTGATCAGTAGAGGGTTGGGGTTAAACCCTCTCAATGGATGAATCCAAAACCACGTATTTCTGTCTGAATCCTAAACGAAACATTTTCAGTGTACAGAAAAATCCATCAATACAGACCTTATGGATCCTTGAGGCTTTTTGTTCCCAATGAGAAATGAGGCATGTACACCAAGTTTCAGAAGAATTAGTTAAATGGCGTGGAAATGGTATCACTTTGAAAATATTTTTTTGGGATGTGGCCTGTAGCGCCACCTATGGCCAAATGTGAGCCATTCTTGGTTTGTGGGTTCCTGTTGGCCTGTAGTATCAATGTACAAAATTAGAAAATATTTGACCAGAAAATGGGAATTTTGGAGTGGCCTGTAGTGCTCCCTAGGGGCTGAATGTGGGCCATTCTTGGTTTGTGGGTTCCTGTCGGCCTATAGAATCAATGTACCAAATTAGAAAATGTTTGACCAGAAAATGGGAATTTTGGCGTGGCCTTTAGCGCCCTCTAAGGGCGTAATGTGGGCCATACTTGGTTTGTGGGTTCCTGTTGGCCTGTAGTATCAATGTACCAAATTAGAACATTTTTGACCAGAAAATGGGAATTTCTGCGTGGCCTGTAGCGCCCCTAAGGGCTGAATGTTGGCCATTCTTTACGCAGTATTTCAGAGTGATGTCATCTTGAAGCATGTTAGGTTTGAAAAACCATCAGTCAAAATTACATTTGATTTATTGACACGTATATATTGTTAAAATTTGGACATTTACATAAACACGCCCTTTCAGCCATTTTGTATCGTATTCATTTTTCCTAAGTAACGTTTTCAAGGATGTCCATTCTACACATGTGTACCAAATTTCAAGTCAATTGGAGCTACGGTTCAGGAGAAGAAGAGTTTTGTAGGTTTTCGCAAATTTTCAACGTACGGGAAAATCCATCATGGCGGAAGTTATGGGTTCTTGAGGCTTTTTTGTTCCCCATGAGGAATGAGGCATGTACACCAAATTTCAGAAGATTTGGACATATGGCGTGGAAATTGTATCACTTTGAATTTTGTTTTTTTGGGCGTGGCCTGTAGCGCCACCTATGGGCTGAATGTGGGCCATTCTTGGTTTGGGGGTACCCGTTGGCATGGAGTATCAATGTGCCAATTTAGAAAATTTTTGACCAGTGACTTTTTGAGCTATTGGGGCTCAAGGAGAATAATAATAATAATAATAAATATAGCTGCAAGCAGCAATGCGGATTCCTCCTCAAAATGGCAAATCATTTCAAATTGATCAGTAGAGGGTTGGGGTTAAACCCTCTCAATGGATGAATCCAAAAAACATGTATTTCTGTCTGAATCCTAAATGAAACATTTTCAGTCTACAGGAAAATCCATCATACCTTATGGATCCTTGAGGCGTTTTTGTTCCCAATGAGAAATGAGGCATGTACACCAAGATTCAAAAGAATTGGTTAAATGGCGTGGAAATGGTATCACTTTGAAAATATTTTTTGGGGCGTGGCCTGTAGCGCCTCCTATGGGCAAATGTGGGTCATTCTTGGTTTGTGGGTTCCTGTTGGCCTGTAGTATCAATGTACATAATTAGAAAATATTTGACCAGAAAATTGGACTTTTGGGAATTACCTGTAGCTCCCTAGGCGTGAATGTTGGCCATTCTTGGTTTGAGGGTTCCTGTTGACCTGTAGTATCAATGTACCAAATTAGAACATTTTTGACCATAAAATGGGAATTTCGAGTGGCCTCTAGTGCTCCCTAGGGGCTGAATGTTGGCCATTCTTTGTTTGTGGGTTCCTGTTGGCCAGTAGTATCAATGTACCATATTAGTAAATTTTTGACCAGAAAACGAAATTTTGGGAGTGGCCTGTAGCGCCCCTAATGGCAAATGTGGGCCATACTTGGTTTGTGGGTTCCTGTTGGCCTGTAGTATCAATGTACCAAATTATAACTTTTTGACCAGAAAATGGGAATTTCGGCTTGGCCTCTAAGCCACCTAGTGGTGAATGTCGGTCATTCTTGGTTTGTGGATTCCTTTTGGCCTGTACTATTAATGTACCAAATTAGAACATTTTTGACCAGAAAATGGGAATTTCGGCATGGCCTGTAGTGCTCCCTAGGGCTGAATGTTGGCCATTCTTGGTTTGAGGGTTCCTGTTGACCTGCAGTATCAATGTACCAAATTAGAACGCTTTTGACCAGAAAACGAAATTTTGGAGTAGCCTGTAGCTCCCTAAGGGCTTAATGTGGGCCACACTTGGTATGTGGGTTCCTGTTGGCCTGTAGTATCAAAGTACCAAATTAGAAAATTTTTGACCAGAAAATGGGAATTTTGGCTTGTCCTGTAGTGCTCCCTAGTGGCTGAATGTCGGTCATTCTTGGTTTGTGGATTCCTGTTGGCCTGTACTATTCTTGTACCGAATTAGAACATTTTTGACCAGAAAATAGGAATTTTGGCTTGTCCTGTAGTGCCCCCTAGTGGCGTATGTCGGTCATTCTTGGTTTGTGGATTCCTGTTGGCCTGTACTATTAATTTACCAAATTAGAACATTTTTGACCAGAAAATGGGAATTTTGGCATGGCCATTCTTTGCACAGTACTTCAGAGTGATGTCATCTTTAAGCATGTTAGGTTTGAAAACCATCAGTCAAAATTACATTTGATTTATTGACACGTATATATTGTTAAAATTTGGACATTTACATAAACACGCCCTTTCAGCCATTTTGTATCAGTATTCATTTTTCCTAAGTAACGTTTTCAAGGATGTCCATTCTACACATGTGTACCAAATTTCAAGTCAATTGGAGCTACGGTTCAGGAGAAGAAGAGTTTTGTAGGTTTTCGCAAATTTTCAACGTACGGGAAAATCCATCATGGCGGAAGTTATGGGTTCTTGAGGCTTTTTTGTTCCCCATGAGGAATGAGGCATGTACACCAAATTTCAGAAGATTTGGACAAATGGCGTGGAAATTGTATCACTTTGAATTTTGTTTTTTGGGCGTGGCCTGTAGCGCCACCTATGGGCGAATGTGGGCCATTCTTGGTTTGGGCGTACCCGTTGGCATGGAGTATCAATGTGCCAATTTAGAAAATTTTTGACCAGTGACTTTTTGAGCTATTGGGGCTCAAGGAGTAATAATAATAATAATAATAATAATAATAATAATAATAAAACCATCAATACAATAGATTCCCCACGGAGAATCTAATAATAATAAAACCATCAATTACAATAGATTCCTCCTGGAGGAATCTAATAATAATAATAAAACCATCAATTACAATAGATTCCCCTCGGAGGAATCTAATAATAATAATAATAATAATAAAACCATCAATTACATAGATTCCTCCTCGGAGAATCTAATAATAATAAAACGACAAATACAATAGATTCCTCCTACGAGGAATCTAATAATAATAATAATAATAATAATAATAAATATAGCTGCAAGCAGCAATGCGATTCCTCCTCAAAATGGCAAATCATTTAAAATTGATCAGTAGAGGGTTGGGGTTAAACCCTCTCAATGGATGAATCCAAAAACCACGTATTTCTGTCTGAATCCTAAACTAAACATTTTCAGTGTACAGAAAAATCCATCAATACAGACCTTATGGATCCTTGAGGCTTTTTTGTTCCCAATGAGAAATGAGGCATGTACACCAAGTTTCAGAAGAATTGGTTAAATGGCGTGGAAATGGTATCACTTTGAAAATATTTTTTTGGGATGTGGCCTGTAGCGCCACCTATGGGCAAATGTGGGCCATTCTTGGTTTGTGGGTTCCTGTTGGCCTGTAGTATCAATGTACAAAATTAGAAAATATTTGACCAGAAAATGGGAATTTTGGAGTGGCCTGTAGTGCTCCCTAGGGGCTGAATGTGGGCCATTCTTGGTTTGTGGGTTCCTGTCGGCCTATAGAATCAATGTACCAAATTAGAAAATGTTTGACCAGAAAATGGGAATTTTGGCGTGGCCTTTAGCTCCCTAAGGGCTAATGTGGGCCATACTTGGTTTGTGGGTTCCTGTTGGCCTGTAGTATCAATGTACCAAATTAGAACATTTTTGACCAGAAAATGGGAATTTCGGCATGGCCTGTAGCTCCCTAGGGGTGAATGTTGGCCATTCTTGGTTTGTGGGTTCCTGTTGGCCTGTAGTATCAATGTACCAAATTAGAACATTTTTGACCAGAAAACGGGAATTTTGGCGTGGCCTTTAGCGCCCCTAGTGGCTGAATGTCGGCCATTCTTGGTTTGTGGGTTCCTGTTGGCCTGTAGTACCATTGTACCAAATTAGAACATTTTAGACCAGAAAATGGGAATTTCAGCATGGCCTGTAGCTCCCTAGGGGCTGAATGTTGGCCATTCTTTACGCAGTACTTCAGAGTGATGTCATCTTGAAGCATGTTAGGTTTGAAAAGCCATCAGTCAAAATTACATTTGATTTATTGACACGTATATATTGTTAAAATTTGGACATTTACATAAACACGCCCCTTTCAGCCATTTTGTATCGTATTCATTTTTCCTAAGTAACATTTTCAAAGACTTCAATTCTACACATCTGTACCAAATTTCAAGTCAATTGGAGCTACGGTTCAGGAGAAGAAGAGTTTTGTAGGTTTTCGCAAATTTTCAACGTACAGAAAAATCCATCATGGCGGAAGTTATGGGTTCTTGAGGCTTTTTTGTTCCCCATGAGAAATGAGGCATGTACACCAAGTTTCAGGAGATTTGGACAAATGGCGTGGAAATGGTATCACTTTGAAAATTTTTTTTTGGGCGTGGCCTGTAGCGCCACCTATGGGCTGAATGTTGACCATTCTTGGTTTGGGGGTACCCGTTGGCATGGAGTATCAATGTGCCAATTTAGAAAACTTTTGACCAGTGACTTTTTGAGCTATTTGGGCTCAAGGAGAAGAATAATAATAATAAATATAGCTGCAAAGCAGCAATGCGGATTCCTCCTCAAAATGGCAAATCATTTAAAATTGATCAGTAGATGGTTGGGGATAAACCCTCCCAATTAAGGAATTCAAAAAACATGTCTTTGTCTGAATCCTAAACTAAACATTTTCAATGTACAGGAAAATCCATACCGGACCTTATGGATCCTTGAGGCTTTTTGTTCCCAATGAGAAATGAGGCATGTACACCAAGTTTCAGAAGAATTGGACAAATGGCGTGGAAATGGTATCACTTTGAAAATATTTTTTGGGGCGTGGCCTGTAGCGCCACCTATGGTCGAATGTGGGCCATTCTTGGTTTGTGGGTTCCTGTTGGCCTGTAGTATCAATGTACAAAATTAGAAAATATTTGACCAGAAAATGGGAATTTTAGAGTGGCCTGTAGCGCTCCCTAGAGGCGTAATGTGGGCCATTCTTGGTTTGATGGGTTCCTGTTGGCCTATGGAATCAATGTACCAAATTAGAAAATGTTTGACCAGAAAATGGGAATTTTGGAGTGGCCTGTAGCGTCCCTAGGGCTGAATGTTGGCCATTCTTGGTTTGTGGGTTCCTGTTGGCATGTAGTATCAATGTACCAAATTAGAACATTTTTGACCAGAAAACGGGAATTTTGGCGTGGCCTTTAGCCCCCTAGTGGCTGAATGTCGTCCATTCTTGGTTTGTGGGTTCCTGTTGGCCTGTAGTACCATTGTACCAAATTAGAACATTTTAGACCAGAAAATGGGAATTTCGGCATGGCCTGTAGCTCCCTAGGGCTGAATGTTGGCCATTCTTTGCGCAGTACTTCAGAGTGATGTCATCTTGAAGCATGTTAGGTTTGAAAACCATCAGTCAAAATTACATTTGATTTATTGACACGTATATATTGTTAAAATTTGGACATTTACATAAACACGCCCTTTCAGCCATTTTGTATCGTGATTCATTTTTCCTAAGTAACGCTTTCAAGGACTGTCCATTCTACACATGTGTACCAAATTTCAAGTCAATTGGAGCTACGGTTCAGGAGAAGAAGAGTTTTGTAGGTTTTCGCAAATTTTCAACGTACGGGAAAATCCATCATGGCGGAAGTTATGGGTTCTTGAGGCTTTTTTGTTCCCCATGAGAAATGAGGCATGTACACCAAGTTTCAGAAGATTTGGACAAATGGCGTGGAAATGGTATCACTTTGAAAATATTTTTTTTGGGCGTGGCCTGTAGCGCCACCTATGGGCTGAATGTTGACCATTCTTGGTTTGGGGGTACCCGCTGGCATGGACTATCAATGTGCCAATTTAGAAAATTTTTGACCAGTGACTTTTTGAGCTATTTGGGCTCAAGGAGAAGAATAATAATAATAATAATATAGCTGCAAGCAGCAATGCGGATTCCTCCTCAAAATGGCAAATCATTTCAAATTGATCAGTAGAGGGTTGGGGTTAAACCCTCTCAATGGATGAATCCAAAAACATGTATTTCTGTCTGAATCCTAAACTAAACATTTTCAGTCTACAGGAAAATCCATCATCGACCTTATGGATCCTTGAGGCGTTTTTGTTCCCAATGAGAAATGAGGCATGTACACCAAGATTCAGAAGAATTGGTTAAATGGCGTGGAAATGGTATCACTTTGAAAATATTTTTTGGGGCGTGGCCTGTAGCGCCACCTATGGGCAAATGTGGGTCATTCTTGGTTTGTGGGTTCCTGTTGGCCTGTAGTATCAATGTACATAATTAGAAAATATTTGACCAGAAAATGGGACTTTTGGGAATTACCTGTAGCTCTCTAGGGGTGAATGTTGGCCATTCTTGGTTTGAGGGTTCCTGTTGACCTGTAGTATCAATGTACCAAATTAGAACATTTTTGACCATAAATGGGAATTTCAAGTGGCCTCTAGTGCCCCTAGGGCTTAATGTTGGCCATTCTTTGTTTGTGGGTTCCTGTTGGCCAGTAGTATCAATGTACCATATTAGAAAATTTTTGACCAGAAAACGAAATTTTGGGAGTGGCCTGTAGCTCTCTAATGGCTTAATGTGGGCCATACTTGGTTTGTGGGTTCCTGTTGGCCTGTAGTATCAATGTACCAAATTATAACTTTTTGACCAGAAAATGGGAATTTCGGCTTGGCCTCTAGCCACCTAGTGGTGAATGTCGGTCATTCTTGGTTTGTGGATTCCTTTGGCCTGTACTATTAATGTACCAAATTAGAACATTTTTGACCAGAAAATGGGAATTTCTGCATGGCCTGTAGTGCTCCCTAGGGGCTTAATGTTGGCCATTCTTGGTTTGAGGGTTCCTGTTGACCTGCAGTATCAATGTACCAAATTAGAACGCTTTTGACCAGAAAACGAAATTTTGAGTAGCCTGTAGCTCCCTAAGGGCTTAATGTGGGCCACACTTGGTATGTGGGTTCCTGTTGGCCTGTAGTATCAAAGTACCAAATTAGAAAATTTTTGACCAGAAAATGGGAATTTTGGCTTGTCCTGTAGTGCCCCTAGTGGCTGAATGTCGGTCATTCTTGGTTTGTGGATTCCTGTTGGCCTGTACTATTCTTTGTACCGAATTAGAACATTTTTGACCAGAAAATGGGAATTTTGGCTTGTCCTGTAGTGCCCCTAGTGGCTGTATGTCGGTCATTCTTGGTTTGTGGATTCCTGTTGGCCTGTACTATTAATTTACCAAATTAGAACATTTTTGACCAGAAAATGGGAATTTTGGCATGGCCATTCTTTGCACAGTACTTCAGAGTGATGTCATCTTTAAGCATGTTAGGTTTGAAAACCATCAGTCAAAATTACATTTGATTTATTGACACGTATATATTGTTAAAATTTGGACATTTACATAAACACGCTCTTTCAGCCATTTTGTATCATATTCATTTTTCCTAAGTAACGCTTTCAAGGATGTCCATTCTACACATGTGTACCAAATTTCAAGTCAATTGGAGCTACGGTTCAGGAGAAGAAGAGTTTTGTAGGTTTTCGCAAATTTTCAACGTACGGGAAAATCCATCATGGCGGAAGTTATGGGTTCTTGAGGCTTTTTGTTCCCCATGAGGAATGAGGCATGTACACCAAATTTCAGAAGATTTGGACAAATGGCGTGGAAATTGTATCACTTTGAATTTTGTTTTTTGGGCGTGGCCTGTAGCGCCACCTATGGGCTGAATGTGGGCCATTCTTGGTTTGGGGGTACCGCTGGCATGGAGTATCAATGTGCCAATTTAGAAAATTTTTGACCAGTGACTTTTTGAGCTATTGGGGCTCAAGGAGAAGAATAATAATAATAATAATAAATATAGCTGCTAAAGCAGCAATGCGGATTCCTCCTCAAAATGGCAAATCATTTAAAATTGATCAGTAGATGGTTGGGGATAAACCCTCCCAATGGATGAATTCAAAAAACATGTACTTCTGTCTGAATCCTAAACTAAACATTTTCAATGTACAGGAAAATCCATACATGACCTTATGGATCCTTGAGGCTTTTTTGTTCCCAATGAGAAATGAGGCATGTACACCAAGTTTCAGAAGAATTGGATAAATGGCGTGGAAATGGTATCACTTTGAAAATATTTTTTGGGGCGTGGCCTGTAGCGCCACCTATGGGCAAATGTGGGCCATTCTTGGTTTGTGGGTTCCTGTTGGCCTGTAGTATCAATGTACAAAATTAGAAAATATTTGACCAGAAAATGGGAATTTTGGAGTGGCCTGTAGTGCTCCCTAGGGGCTGAATGTGGGCCATTCTTGGTTTGTGGGTTCCTGTTGGCCTATAGAATCAATGTACCAAATTAGAAAATGTTTGACCAGAAAATGGGAATTTTGGATTGCCTGTAGCTCCTAATGGCTAATGTGGCCATACTTGGTTTGTGGGTTCCTGTTGGCCTGTAGTATCAATGTACCAAATTAGAACATTTTGACCAGAAAATGGGAATTTCGCATGGCCTGTAGCTCTCTAGGGTGAATGTTGGCCATTCTTGGTTTGTGGGTTCCTGTTGGCCTGTAGTATCAATGTACCAAATTAGAACATTTTTGACCAGAAAACGGGAATTTTGGCGTGGCCTTTAGCTCCCTAGTGGCGTAATGTCGGCCATTCTTGGTTTGTGGGTTCCTGTTGGCCTGTAGTACCATTGTACCAAATTAGAACATTTTAGACCAGAAAATGGGAATTTCAGCATGGCCTGTAGCGCCCCTAGGGCTGAATGTTGGCCATTCTTTGCACAGTACTTCAGAGTGATGTCATCTTGAAGCATGTTAGGTTTGAAAACCATCAGTCAAAATTACATTTGATTTATTGACACGTATATATTGTTAAAATTTGGACATTTACATAAACACGCCCTTTCAGCCATTTTGTATCGTATTCATTTTTCCTAAGTAACGCTTTCAAAGACTGTCCATTCTACACATGTGTACCAAATTTCAAGTCAATTGAGCTACGGTTCAGGAGAAGAAGAGTTTTGTAGGTTTTCGCAAATTTTCAACGCACGGGAAAATCCATCATGGCGGAAGTTATGGGTTCTTGAGGCTTTTTGTTCCCCATGAGAAATGAGGCATGTACACCAAGTTTCAGAAGATTTGGACAAATGGCGTGGAAATGGTATCACTTTGAAAATATTTTTTTTGGGCGTGGCCTGTAGCGCCACCTATGGGCGAATGTTGACCATTCTTGGTTTGGGGGTACCAGTTGGCATGGACTATCAATGTGCCAATTTAGAAAACTTTTGACCAGTGACTTTTTGAGCTATTTGGGCTCAAGGAGAAGAATAATAATAATAAATATAGCTGCAAAGCAGCAATGCGGATTCCTCCTCAAAATGGCAAATCATTTAAAATTGATCAGTAGATGGTTGGGGATAAACCTCCCAATTAAGGAATTCAAAAACATGTCTTTGTCTGAATCCTAAACTAAACATTTTCAATGTACAGGAAAATCCATACCGACCTTATGGATCCTTGAGGCTTTTTTGTTCCCAATGAGAAATGAGGCATGTACACCAAGTTTCAGAAGAATTGGACAAATGGCGTGGAAATGGTATCACTTTGAAAATATTTTTTGGGGCGTGGCCTGTAGCACCACCTATGGTCGAATGTGGGCCATTCTTGGTTTGTGGGTTCCTGTTGGCCTGTAGTATCAATGTACAAAATTAGAAAATATTTGACCAGAAAATGGGAATTTTGGAGTGGCCTGTAGCTCCCTAGGGGCTTAATGTGGGCCATTCTTGGTTTGTGGGTTCCTGTTGGCCTATGGAATCAATGTACCAAATTAGAAAATGTTTGACCAGAAAATGGGAATTTTGGAGTGGCCTGTAGCGCTCTCTAGGGGCTGTAATGTTGGCCATTCTTGGTTTGTGGGTTCCTGTTGGCATGTAGTATCAATGTACCAAATTAGAACATTTTTGACCAGAAAACGGAATTTTGGCGTGGCCTTTAGCTCCCTAGTGGCTTAATGTCGGCCATTCTTGGTTTGTGGGTTCCTGTTGGCCTGTAGTACCATTGTACCAAATTAGAACATTTTAGACCAGAAAATGGGAATTTCGGCATGGCCTGTAGCCTCCTAGGGCTTAATGTTGGCCATTCTTTATGCAGTACTTCAGAGTGATGTCATCTTGAAGCATGTTAGGTTTGAAAACCATCAGTCAAAATTACATTTGATTTATTGACACGTATATATTGTTAAAATTTGGACATTTACATAAACACGCTCCTTTCAGCCATTTTGTATCGTATTCATTTTTCCTAAGTAACGCTTTCAAAGACTTCAATTCTACACATGTGTACCAAATTTCAAGTCAATTGGAGCTACGGTTCAGGAGAAGAAGAGTTTTGTAGGTTTTCGCAAATTTTCAACGTACGGGAAAATCCATCATGGCGGAAGTTATGGGTTCTTGAGGCTTTTTTGTTCCCCATGAGAAATGAGGCATGTACACCAAGTTTCAGAAGATTTGGACAAATGGCGTGGAAATGGTATCACTTTGAAAATATTTTTTTTGGGCGTGGCCTGTAGCGCCACCTATGGGCTGAATGTTGACCATTCTTGGTTTGGGGGTACCCGCTGGCATGGACTATCAATGTGCCAATTTAGAAAAGTTTTGACCAGTGACTTTTTGAGCTATTTGGGCTCAAGGAGAAGAATAATAATAATAATAATAAATATAGCTGCAAGCAGCAATGCGGATTCCTCCTCAAAATGGCAAATCATTTCAAATTGATCAGTAGAGGGTTGGGGTTAAACCCTCTCAATGGATGAATCCAAAAACATGTATTTCTGTCTGAATCCTAAACTAAACATTTTCAGTCTACAGGAAAATCCATCATACCTTATGGATCCTTGAGGCGTTTTTGTTCCCAATGAGAAATGAGGCATGTACACCAAGATTCAAAAGAATTGGTTAAATGGCTGGAAATGGTATCACTTTGAAAATATTTTTTGGGGCGTGGCCTGTAGCACCTCCTATGGGCAAATGTGGGTCATTCTTGGTTTGTGGGTTCCTGTTGGCCTGTAGTATCAATGTACATAATTAGAAAATATTTGACCAGAAAATGGGACTTTTGGGAATTACCTGTAGCTCCCTAGGGGTGAATGTTGGCCATTCTTGGTTTGAGGGTTCCTGTTGACCTGTAGTATCAATGTACCAAATTAGAACATTTTTGACCATAAAATGGGAATTTCAAGGGCCTCTAGTGCTCCCTAGGGCTTAATGTTGGCCATTCTTTGTTTGTGGGTTCCTGTTGGCCAGTAGTATCAATGTACCATATTAGAAAATTTTTGACCAGAAAACTGGGAATTTTGGGAGTGGCCTGTAGCTGCCTCTAATGGCTTAATGTGGGCCATACTTGGTTTGTGGGTTCCTGTTGGCCTGTAGTATCAATGTACCAAATTATAACTTTTTGACCAGAAAATGGGAATTTCGGCTTGGCTCTAGCGCCACCTAGTGGTGAATGTCGGTCATTCTTGGTTTGTGGATTCCTTTGGCCTGTACTATTAATGTACCAAATTAGAACATTTTTGACCAGAAAATGGGAATTTCGCATGGCCTGTAGTGCTCCCTAGGGCTGAATGTTGGCCATTCTTGGTTTGAGGGTTCCTGTTGACCTGCAGTATCAATGTACCAAATTAGAACGCTTTTGACCAGAAAACTAAATTTTGGAGTAGCCTGTAGCGTCTCTAAGGGCTTAATGTGGGCCACACTTGGTATGTGGGTTCCTGTTGGCCTGTAGTATCAAAGTACCAAATTAGAAAATTTTTGACCAGAAAATGGGAATTTTGGCTTGTCCTGTAGTGCTCCCTAGTGGCTTAATGTCGGTCATTCTTGGTTTGTGGATTCCTGTTGGCCTGTACTATTCTTGTACCGAATTAGAACATTTTTGACCAGAAAATGGGAATTTTGGCTTGTCCTGTAGTGCCCCTAGTGGCGTATGTCGGTCATTCTTGGTTTGTGGATTCCTGTTGGCCTGTACTATTAATTTACCAAATTAGAACATTTTTGACCAGAAAATGGGAATTTTGGCATGGCCATTCTTTGCACAGTACTTCAGAGTGATGTCATCTTTAAGCATGTTAGGTTTGAAAACCATCAGTCAAAATTACATTTGATTTATTGACACGTATATATTGTTAAAATTTGGACATTTACATAAACACGCTCTTTCAGCCATTTTGTATCGTGATTCATTTTTCCTAAGTAACGCTTTCAAGGATGTCCATTCTACACATGTGTACCAAATTTCAAGTCAATTGAGCTACGGTTCAGGAGAAGAAGAGTTTTGTAGGTTTTCGCAAATTTTCAACGTACGGGAAAATCCATCATGGCGGAAGTTATGGGTTCTTGAGGCTTTTTTGTTCCCCATGAGGAATGAGGCATGTACACCAAATTTCAGAAGATTTGGACAAATGGCGTGGAAATTGTATCACTTTGAATTTTGTTTTTTGGGCGTGGCCTGTAGCGCCACCTATGGGCTGAATGTGGGCCATTCTTGGTTTGGGGGTACCCGCTGGCATGGAGTATCAATGTGCCAATTTAGAAAATTTTTGACCAGTGACTTTTTGAGCTATTGGGGCTCAAGGAGAATAATAATAATAATAATAATAATAATAATAATAAACATCAATAATAGATTCCTCCACGAGAATCTAAATATAGCTGCAAGCAGCAATGCGGATTCCTCCTCAAAATGGCAAATCATTTCAAATTGATCAGTAGAGGGTTGGGGTTAAACCCTCTCAATGGATGAATCCAAAAACATGTATTTCTGTCTGAATCCTAAACTAAACATTTTCAGTCTACAGGAAAATCCATCATACCTTATGGATCCTTGAGGCGTTTTTGTTCCCAATGAGAAATGAGGCATGTACACCAAGATTCAAAAGAATTGGTTAAATGGCGTGGAAATGGTATCACTTTGAAAATATTTTTGGGGCGTGGCCTGTAGCCTCCTATGGGCAAATGTGGGTCATTCTTGGTTTGTGGGTTCCTGTTGGCCTGTAGTATCAATGTACATAATTAGAAAATATTTGACCAGAAAATGGGACTTTGGGAATTACCTGTAGCGCTCCTAGGGGTGAATGTTGGCCATTCTTGGTTTGAGGGTTCCTGTTGACCTGTAGTATCAATGTACCAAATTAGAACATTTTTGACCATAAAATGGGAATTTCAAGTGGCCTCTAGTGCTCCCTAGGGGCTTAATGTTGGCCATTCTTTGTTTGTGGGTTCCTGTTGGCCAGTAGTATCAATGTACCATATTAGAAAATTTTTGACCAGAAAACGAAATTTTGGGAGTGGCCTGTAGCTCTCTAATGGCTTAATGTGGGCCATACTTGGTTTGTGGGTTCCTGTTGGCCTGTAGTATCAATGTACCAAATTATAACTTTTTTGACCAGAAAATGGGAATTTCGGCTTGGCCTCTAGCGCCACCTAGTGGTGAATGTCGGTCATTCTTGGTTTGTGGATTCCTTTGGCCTGTACTATTAATGTACCAAATTAGAACATTTTTGACCAGAAAATGGGAATTTCGGCATGGCCTGTAGTGCTCCCTAGGGGCTTAATGTTGGCCATTCTTGGTTTGAGGGTTCCTGTTGACCTGCAGTATCAATGTACCAAATTAGAACGCTTTTGACCAGAAAACGAAATTTTGGAGTAGCCTGTAGCTCTCTAAGGGCTTAATGTGGGCCACACTTGGTATGTGGGTTCCTGTTGGCCTGTAGTATCAAAGTACCAAATTAGAAAATTTTTGACCAGAAAATGGGAATTTTGGCTTGTCCTGTAGTGCTCCCTAGTGGCTTAATGTCGGTCATTCTTGGTTTGTGGATTCCTGTTGGCCTGTACTATTCTTGTAACCGAATTAGAACATTTTTGACCAGAAAATGGGAATTTTGGCTTGTCCTGTAGTGCCCCCTAGTGGCGTATGTCGGTCATTCTTGGTTTGTGGATTCCTGTTGGCCTGTACTATTAATTTACCAAATTAGAACATTTTTGACCAGAAAATGGGAATTTTGGCATGGCCATTCTTTGCACAGTACTTCAGAGTGATGTCATCTTTAAGCATGTTAGGTTTGAAAACCATCAGTCAAAATTACATTTGATTTATTGACACGTATATATTGTTAAAATTTGGACATTTACATAAACACGCCCTTTCAGCCATTTTGTATCATATTCATTTTTCCTAAGTAACGCTTTCAAGGATGTCCATTCTACACATGTGTACCAAATTTCAAGTCAATTGGAGCTACGGTTCAGGAGAAGAAGAGTTTTGTAGGTTTTCGCAAATTTTCAACGTACGGGAAAATCCATCATGGCGGAAGTTATGGGTTCTTGAGGCTTTTTGTTCCCCATGAGGAATGAGGCATGTACACCAAATTTCAGAAGATTTGGACAAATGGCGTGGAAATTGTATCACTTTGAATTTTGTTTTTTGGGCGTGGCCTGTAGCGCCACCTATGGGCGAATGTGGGCCATTCTTGGTTTGGGGGTACCGCTGGCATGGAGTATCAATGTGCCAATTTAGAAAATTTTTGACCAGTGACTTTTGAGCTATTGGGGCTCAAGGAGAATAATAATAATAATAATAATATAAATATAGCTGCAAGCAGCAATGCGGATTCCTCCTCAAAATGGCAAATCATTTAAAATTGATCAGTAGAGGGTTGGGGTTAAACCCTCTCAATGGATGAATCCAAAAACATGTATTTCTGTCTGAATCCTAAACTAAACATTTTCAGTGTACAGGAAAATCCATCAATACAGACCTTATGGATCCTTGAGGCTTTTTTGTTCCCAATGAGAAATGAGGCATGTACACCAAGTTTCAGAAGAATTGGCTAAATGGCGTGGAAATGGTATCACTTTGAAAATATTTTTTGGGGCGTGGCCTGTAGCGCCACCTATGGGCAAATGTGGGCCATTCTTGGTTTGTGGGTTCCTGTTGGCCTGTAGTATCAATGTACAAAATTAGAAAATATTTGACCAGAAAATGGGAATTTTGGAGTGGCCTGTAGTGCTCCCTAGGGGCTTAATGTGGGCCATTCTTGGTTTGTGGGTTCCTGTTGGCCTGTAGAATCAATGTACCAAATTAGAAAATGTTTGACCAGAAAATGGGAATTTTGGCATGTGGCCTTTGTAGCTGCCTCCTAAGTGGCTGAATGTGTGGCCATATCTTGGTTTGTGGGTTCCTGTTGGCCTGTAGTATCAATGTACCAAATTAGAACATTTTTGACCAGAAAATGGGAATTTCTAGTGGCTAATGCGCCATTCTGGTTAGGGTCCTGTGCCTGTAGTACCATTGTACCAAATTGGAACATTTTAGACCAGAATGAATTTGCATGGCCAGTTCTAGCTAATGTTGCATTCAGTACTTCAGAGTGATGTCATCTTGAAGCATGTTAGGTTTGAAAACCATCAGTCAAAATTACATTTGATTTATTGACACGTATATATTGTTAAAATTTGGACATTTACATAAACACGCTCTTTCAGCCATTTTGTATCGTATTCATTTTTCCTAAGTAACGCTTTCAAGGATGTCCATTCTACACATGTGTACCAAATTTCAAGTCAATTGGAGCTACGGTTCAGGAGAAGAAGAGTTTTGTAGGTTTTCGCAAATTTTCAACGCACGGGAAAATCCATCATGGCGGAAGTTATGGGTTCTTGAGGCTTTTTGTTCCCCATGAGGAATGAGGCATGTACACCAAATTTCAGAAGATTTGGACAAATGGCGTGGAAATTGTATCACTTTGAATTTTGTTTTTTTGGGCGTGGCCTGTAGCGCCACCTATGGGCTGAATGTGGGCCATTCTTGGTTTGGGGGTACCCGCTGGCATGGAGTATCAATGTGCCAATTTAGAAAATTTTTGACCAGTGACTTTTTGAGCTATTGGGGCTCAAGGAGAATAATAATAATAATAATAATAAATATAGCTGCAAAGCAGCAATGCGGATTCCTCCTCAAAATGGCAAATCATTTCAAATTGATCAGTAGAGGGTTGGGGTTAAACCCTCTCAATGGATGAATCCAAAAACATGTATTTCTGTCTGAATCCTAAACTAAACATTTTCAGTCTACAGGAAAATCCATCATACCTTATGGATCCTTGAGGCGTTTTTGTTCCCAATGAGAAATGAGGCATGTACACCAAGATTCAAAAGAATTGGTTAAATGGCGTGGAAATGGTATCACTTTGAAAATATTTTTTGGGGCGTGGCCTGTAGCGCTCCTATGGGCAAATGTGGGTCATTCTTGGTTTGTGGGTTCCTGTTGGCCTGTAGTATCAATGTACATAATTAGAAAATATTTGACCAGAAAATGGGACTTTTGGGAATTACCTGTAGCTCCCTAGGCGTGAATGTTGGCCATTCTTGGTTTGAGGGTTCCTGTTGACCTGTAGTATCAATGTACCAAATTAGAACATTTTTGACCATAAATGGGAATTTCAAGTGGCCTCTAGTGCTCCCTAGGGCTTAATGTTGGCCATTCTTTGTTTGTGGGTTCCTGTTGGCCAGTAGTATCAATGTACCATATTAGAAAATTTTTGACCAGAAAACGAAATTTTGGGAGTGGCCTGTAGCTCCCTAATGGCATAATGTGGGCCATACTTGGTTTGTGGGTTCCTGTTGGCCTGTAGTATCAATGTACCAAATTATAACTTTTTTGACCAGAAAATGGGAATTTCGGCTTGGCGTCTAGCGCCACCTAGTGGTGAATGTCGGTCATTCTTGGTTTGTGGATTCCTTTGGCCTGTACTATTAATGTACCAAATTAGAACATTTTTGACCAGAAAATGGGAATTTCGGCATGGCCTGTAGTGCTCCCTAGGGGCTTAATGTTGGCCATTCTTGGTTTGAGGGTTCCTGTTGACCTGCAGTATCAATGTACCAAATTAGAACGCTTTTGACCAGAAAACTAAATTTTGGAGTAGCCTGTAGCTCTCTAAGGGCTTAATGTGGGCCACACTTGGTATGTGGGTTCCTGTTGGCCTGTAGTATCAAAGTACCAAATTAGAAAATTTTTGACCAGAAAATGGGAATTTTGGCTTGTCCTGTAGTGCCCCCTAGTGGCTAATGTCGGTCATTCTTGGTTTGTGGATTCCTGTTGGCCTGTACTATTCTTGTACCGAATTAGAACATTTTTGACCAGAAAATGGGAATTTTGGCTTGTCCTGTAGTGCCCCTAGTGGCGTATGTCGGTCATTCTTGGTTTGTGGATTCCTGTTGGCCTGTACTATTAATTTACCAAATTAGAACATTTTTGACCAGAAAATGGGAATTTTGGCATGGCCATTCTTTGCACAGTACTTCAGAGTGATGTCATCTTTAAGCATGTTAGGTTTGAAAACCATCAGTCAAAATTACATTTGATTTATTGACACGTATATATTGTTAAAATTTGGACATTTACATAAACACGCTCTTTCAGCCATTTTGTATCGTGATTCATTTTTCCTAAGTAACGCTTTCAAGGATGTCCATTCTACACATGTGTACCAAATTTCAAGTCAATTGGAGCTACGGTTCAGGAGAAGAAGAGTTTTGTAGGTTTTCGCAAATTTTCAACGCACGGGAAAATCCATCATGGCGAAGTTATGGGTTCTTGAGGCTTTTTTGTTCCCCATGAGGAATGAGGCATGTACACCAAATTTCAGAAGATTTGGACAAATGGCTGGAAATTGTATCACTTTGAATTTTGTTTTTTGGGCGTGGCCTGTAGCGCCACCTATGGGCTGAATGTGGGCCATTCTTGGTTTGGGGGTACCCGCTGGCATGGAGTATCAATGTGCCAATTTAGAAAATTTTTGACCAGTGACTTTTTGAGCTATTGGGGCTCAAGGAGAATAATAATAATAATAATAATAATAATAATAAATATAGCTGCAAAGCAGCAATGCGGATTCCTCCTCAAAATGGCAAATCATTTAAAATTGATCAGTAGAGGGTTGGGGTTAAACCTCTCAATGGATGAATCCAAAAACATGTATTTCTGTCTGAATCCTAAACTAAACATTTTCAGTGTACAGGAAAATCCATCATCGACCTTATGGATCCTTGAGGCTTTTTTGTTCCCAATGAGAAATGAGGCATGTACACCAAGTTTCAGAAGAATTGGTCAAATGGCGTGGAAATGGTATCACTTTGAAAATATTTTTTGGGACGTGGCCTGTAGCGCCACCTATGGGCAAATGTGGGCCATTCTTGGTTTGTGGGTTCCTGTTGGCCTGTAGTATCAATGTACAAAATTAGAAAATATTTGACCAGAAAATGGGAATTTTGGAGTGGCCTGTAGTGCTCCCTAGGGGCTGAATGTGGGCCATTCTTGGTTTGTGGGTTCCTGTTGGCCTGTAGAATCAATGTACCAAATTAGAAAATGTTTGACCAGAAAATGGGAATTTTGGGAGTGGCCTGTAGCTCTCTAATGGCTTAATGTGGGCCATTCTTGGTTTGTGGGTTCCTGTTGGCCTGTAGTATCAATGTACCAAATTAGAACATTTTTGACCAGAAAATGGGAATTTCGGCATGGCCTGTAGCTCCTAGGGGTGAATGTTGGCCATTCTTGGTTTGTGGGTTCCTGTTGGCCTGTAGTATCAATGTACCAAATTAGAACATTTTTGACCAGAAAATGGGAATTTTGGCGTGGCCTTTAGCTTCCTAGTGGCTTAATGTCGGCCATTCTTGGTTTGTGGGTTCCTGTTGGCCTGTAGTACCATTGTACCAAATTAGAACATTTTAGACCAGAAAATGGGAATTTCGGCATGGCCTGTAGCGCTCCTAGGGCTTAATGTTGGCCATTCTTTACGCAGTACTTCAGAGTGATGTCATCTTGAAGCATGTTAGGTTTGAAAAGCCATCAGTCAAAATTACATTTGATTTATTGACACGTATATATTGTTAAAATTTGGACATTTACATAAACACTCTTTCAGCCATTTTGTATCAGTATTCATTTTTCCTAAGTAACGCTTTCAAAGACTTCAATTCTACACATGTGTACCAAATTTCAAGTCAATTGGAGCTACGGTTCAGGAGAAGAAGAGTTTTGTAGGTTTTCGCAAATTTTCAACGTACGGAAAATCCATCATGGCGGAAGTTATGGGTTCTTGAGGCTTTTTGTTCCCCATGAGAAATGAGGCATGTACACCAAGTTTCAGAAGATTTGGACAAATGGCATGGAAATGGTATCACTTTGAAAATATTTTTTTGGGCGTGGCCTGTAGCGCCACCTATGGGCTGAATGTTGACCATTCTTGGTTTGGGGTACCGCTGGCATGGACTATCAATGTGCCAATTTAGAAAACTTTTGACCAGTGACTTTTGAGCTATTTGGGCTCAAGGAGAAGAATAATAATAATAATAAATATAGCTGCAAAGCAGCAATGCGGATTCCTCCTCAAAATGGCAAATCATTTCAAATTGATCAGTAGATGGTTGGGGTTAAACCCTCTCAATGGATGAATCCAAAAACATGTATTTCTGTCTGAATCCTAAACTAAACATTTTCAGTCTACAGGAAAATCCATACATGACCTTATGGATCCTTGAGGCTTTTTGTTCCCAATGAGAAATGAGGCATGTACACCAAGATTCAAAAGAATTGGTTAAATGGCATGGAAATGGTATCACTTTGAAAATATTTTTTGGGGCGTGGCCTGTAGCCTCCTATGGGCAAATGTGGGTCATTCTTGGTTTGTGGGTTCCTGTTGGCCTGTAGTATCAATGTACATAATTAGAAAATATTTGACCAGAAAATGGGACTTTGGGAATTACCTGTAGCTTCCTAGGGTGAATGTTGGCCATTCTTGGTTTGAGGGTTCCTGTTGACCTGTAGTATCAATGTACCAAATTAGAACATTTTTGACCATAAATGGGAATTTCAAGGGCTCTAGTGCCCCTAGGGCTTAATGTTGGCCATTCTTGTTTGTGGGTTCCTGTTGGCCAGTAGTATCAATGTACCATATTAGAAAATTTTTGACCAGAAAACGAAATTTTGGGAGTGGCCTGTAGCTCTCTAATGGCTTAATGTGGGCCATACTTGGTTTGTGGGTTCCTGTTGGCCTGTAGTATCAATGTACCAAATTATAACTTTTTGACCAGAAAATGGGAATTTCGGCTTGGCCTCTAGCTCACCTAGTGGTGAATGTCGGTCATTCTTGGTTTGTGGATTCCTTTTGGCCTGTACTATTAATGTACCAAATTAGAACATTTTTGACCAGAAAATGGGAATTTCGGCATGGCCTGTAGTGCTCCCTAGGGCTTAATGTTGGCCATTCTTGGTTTGAGGGTTCCTGTTGACCTGCAGTATCAATGTACCAAATTAGAACGCTTTTGACCAGAAAACGAAATTTTGGAGTAGCCTGTAGCTCCCTAAGGGCTTAATGTGGGCCACACTTGGTATGTGGGTTCCTGTTGGCCTGTAGTATCAAAGTACCAAATTAGAAAATTTTTGACCAGAAAATGGGAATTTTGGCTTGTCCTGTAGTGCTCCCTAGTGGCTTAATGTCGGTCATTCTTGGTTTGTGGATTCCTGTTGGCCTGTACTATTCTTGTACCTAATTAGAACATTTTTGACCAGAAAATGGGAATTTTGGCTTGTCCTGTAGTGCCCCTAGTGGCTGTATGTCGGTCATTCTTGGTTTGTGGATTCCTGTTGGCCTGTACTATTAATTTACCAAATTAGAACATTTTTGACCAGAAAATGGGAATTTTGGCATGGCCATTCTTTGCACAGTACTTCAGAGTGATGTCATCTTTAAGCATGTTAGGTTTGAAAACCATCAGTCAAAATTACATTTGATTTATTGACACGTATATATTGTTAAAATTTGGACATTTACATAAACACGCTCCTTTCAGCCATTTTGTATCGTATTCATTTTTCCTAAGTAACGCTTTCAAGGATGTCCATTCTACACATGTGTACCAAATTTCAAGTCAATTGGAGCTACGGTTCAGGAGAAGAAGAGTTTTGTAGGTTTTCGCAAATTTTCAACGCACGGGAAAATCCATCATGGCGGAAGTTATGGGTTCTTGAGGCTTTTTGTTCCCCATGAGGAATGAGGCATGTACACCAAATTTCAGAAGATTTGGACAAATGGCTGGAAATTGTATCACTTTGAATTTTGTTTTTTGGGCGTGGCCTGTAGCGCCACCTATGGGCTGAATGTGGGCCATTCTTGGTTTGGGGGTACCCGCTGGCATGGAGTATCAATGTGCCAATTTAGAAAATTTTTGACCAGTGACTTTTTGAGCTATTGGGGCTCAAGGAGAAGAATAATAATAATAATAATAATAATAAATATAGCTGCAAGCAGCAATGCGGATTCCTCCTCAAAATGGCAAATCATTTAAAATTGATCAGTAGATGGTTGGGGATAAACCCTCCCAATTAAGGAATTCAAAAAACATGTCTTCGCCTGATTCCTAAACAAAACATTTTCAATGTACAGGAAAATCCATACCGACCTTATGGATCCTTGAGGCTTTTTTGTTCCCAATGAGAAATGCGGCATGTACACCAAGTTTCAGAAGAATTGGACAAATGGGGTGGATATTATATCATTTTGAAAAAAAATTTGGGGCGTGGCCTGTAGCGCCACCTATGGGCAAATGTTGGTCATTCTTGGTTTGTGGGTTCCTGTTGGCCTGTAGTATAAATGTACAAAATTAGAAAATATTTGACCAGAAAATGGGAATTTTGGAGTGGTCTGTAGCTCCCTAGGGGCTTAATGTGGGCCTTTCTTGGTTTGTGGGTTCCTGTCGGCCTGTAGAATCAATACACCAAATTAGAAAATGTTTGACCAGAAAATGGGATTTTTGAATTACCTGTAGCTTCCTAATGGCTTAATGTTGGCCATTCGTGGTTTGTGGGTTCCTGTTGGCATGTAGTATCAGTGTACCAAATTAGAACATTTTTGACCAGAAAATGGGAATTTTGGCATGGCCTGTAGCTCCTCTAGGGGTGAATGTTGTCCATTCTTGGTTTGTGGGTTCCTGTCTGCCTGTAGTATCAATGTACCAAATTAAAAAAAATTTGACCAGAAAACGGAATTTTGGCGTGGCCTTTAGCTCTCTAGTGGCTTAATGTCGGCCATTCTTGGTTTGTGGGTTCCTGTTGGCCTGTAGTACCATTGTACCAAATTAGAACATTTTAGACCAGAAAATGGGAATTTCGACATGGCCTGTAGCGCCTCTAGGGGCTTAATGTCGGCCATTCTTTATGCAGTACTTCAGAGTGATGTCATCTTGAAGCATGTTAGGTTTGAAAACCATCAGTCAAAATTACATTTGATTTATTGACAGGTATATATTGTTAAAATTTGGACATTTACATAAACACTCCTTTCAGACATTTTGTATCACATTCATTTTTCCTAAGTAATGTTTTCAAGGATGTCCATTCTACAAATGTGTACCAAATTTCAAGTCAATTGGAGCTACGGTTCAGGAGAAGAAGAGTATTTTTAGGTTTTCGCAAATTTTCAACGCACGGGAAAATCCATCATGGTGAAAGTTATGGGTCCTTAAGGCTTTTTTGTTCCCCATGAGGAATGAGGCATGTACACCAAGTTTCAGAAGATTTAGACAAATGGCATGGAAATTGTATCACTTTGAATGAAAAATCACTTTGAAAATCTCTACTTTCACTTTCACTTCTCTCTTAAGATTTTTTTCTGTTTTTTTTGTGTGATTTACATAAGCATATCACAAGCAATTTTATTTGAAAGACTATCTAGGCACATAATAACACTGTATAGCTGTGACTGTTTATAACTATTTCAAAATGTAGCCTACAAGCTCACACTTTAAATGGTCAGTGCTTTGATTTTTAAATCATTAAAATAGCAACAGATCCAGTGAAAAAATGGAGTGATTGTGTTTACATGCCATTCAAAAACGTGGCATTTTACAAGGTAAGAGAGAAATAAAAAACTTAAAATAATACCATTTGTACTTCTCAATTACTTGGGAATGTCTATGTTCAGGACCTAAGGCTAAATTGTTACTGTCTCTTTAAGAGGCTTTTATCGCGATGATACGATACTTAAGGCACAGTTCAGTTTAATCTTTTGAGAACTGAGAAGTATCATTATTTTCGTTTTGTGCCATGCTTGTTGCATTTGTATTCATTGTGAGATGATAAAATACAGACTGCGTGGAATGGTTGATTTTGTTCACTTGAATTTTGTGACGGTTTCAGAAAAATAATCGCAAGACAGAGACTGAGCACCCTGTTTATTTATTTTACAAAAGCACAAGGTTTTGTTGTTATTGTAAGTGTACACAAATAAAAGTACACATTTCATAGTTCGTAATGATGTCTTGCATGTTTCTGTATGGGCAAAAATGACGCAGTATTTTGTTTAAGTTGTTTCCGCTGTTTCGAGAGAAAAATATAGCAGGACGCCATCTGAATAATGCCAGAATAAAATATAATTATTCCAGATTTCTTTCTCAACTGTTTGTTCACTTGAGACATAACAGACTCCTCAATATATCATGTATTTTGACACTCTGTTGTATGAAATTGTCCGCTCAGACGCTAGCAGCAGCGTAAAGACATCGGAGTGCGTGAGTTAGACGCGACGCTGCTCGCTGTGTCACACAAACAGCTCGCAAAACATGTATTTGAGTTGTTTTGACATTTGTTGAGTTGAATAGTGTAAAATCGCTTGAATGTTCAAACAGGCAAACATTGTATACAACCCACAAACCTTCATGATGATGCGAGCAAAAATGATCTCGACCGCTGGTTTATGCGGTTGTCAGAGACAATTAAACAACATCATTCTCGGAAGTTTTGATATGCTAGGATTGATCAGCCCATCCCTACTTTCTTTAGACATATGTTTCATGTTTGTGTAAGTTTTTGTGACGTGTTTCAGAAAGATATTCGCTTAGACAAAGAGCACACGGTTTATTTTCTTTATTTTACAACAAATAAAAGTACAACTTTCATAGTTTGTGACGTATGTATTAAATGTATCTGTATGTGCAAAAATAACGCAGTATTTTGTTTAAGCTGTTAACGCTGTTTCGAGAGAAAAATCTTAACAGGACACCACAGCGCATCCGTGTTGTTCACAATAATTCATAATTAAATATATTGATACCCAATTTCTTTATCAACTGTTTGTTCACTTGATACATAACAGACACCCCAATATATCATGTATTTTGGTGTATGAAATTGTCCGCTCAAACGCATGAAGCTGTGAAAGCTTAACCTCATCGGCGCAGCGAAGCGCTAGTCGCGACGCTGCTCGCCGCTGTGTCACACAAACTGCTCGAAAACATTTATTTGAGTTGTTTTGCCTTTGTTGAGTTGAATAGTGTAAAATCGCTTGAATGTTCAAGCAGGCAACCATTGTACACAACCAACAAACCTTCGTGGAAGATGCGAAAGCAAAAATGATCTCGCCGAGGATTGGCGTGTTGTCAGAGACAATTAAACAACATCATACTCGAAGTTTTGATACGCTAACGCTGTCTCGATAGAGAAAAATCTAACAGGACATCACAGCGCATCACTAGACCCCTTCAATAATTCATAATTCAATATATTGATACCCGATTTCTTTATCAACTGTTTGTTCACTTGAGATATAGCAGACACCCCAATATATCATGTATTTTGGTGTATGAAATTGTCCGCTGAAACGCAAGAAGGGAAAGCTTAACTCTCATCGGCGCAGTGAACGCTAGACGCCGACGCTGCTCGCCGCTGTGTCACACAAACTGCTCGAAAACATTTATTTGAGTTGTTTTGCCTTTGTTGAGTTGAATAGTGTAAAATCGCTTGAATGTTCAAACTGGAAAGCATTAAGACACACAATTGATTTGACATACCTCCTGCAGACTCAAAATGTCTTCTGTAGTCTAAGTCTGAGCTCCACCCACTAGGAGACCTAAATGCTTCATTAGAGAGATTGCTACAGAAGAGCTGCATGTGGTAGACAGAGTTACTCCAGTAGAGGGAGCCTCTTTGCTCAGCCAATGTAAGTGAATGGGATTTTACATGTGGACCATATTTGTCCAGTAGAGGGAGCACTTTTGCTCAGCCATTGTAAATCAATGGGATTTTAAAAATTTTTGATCATCTTTTGTGTGTACATTTACATAAACACGTCCATTTCAGCCATTTTGTATTGTATTCATTTTTGCTAAGTAACGTTTGGAAAGACATACATACTACACACGTGTGCCAAATTCCAAGTCAATTGGAGCTGAGGTTCAGGAGAAGAAGAGTTTTGTAGGTTTTCCAAAATTTTCACTGTACAGGAAAATCCATAATGGCAGAAGTATGGGTCCTTGAGGCGTTTTTGTTCCCAATGAGAAATGAGGCATGTACACCAAGATTCAAAAGAATTGGTTAAATGGCGTGGAAATGGTATCACTTTGAAAATATTTTTGGGGGCGTGGCCTGTAGCGCCTCCTATGGTCAAATGTGGGTCATTCTTGGTTTGTGGGTTCCTGTTGGCCTGTAGTATCAATGTACATAATTAGAAAATATTTGACCAGAAAATGGGACTTTTGGGAATTACCTGTTATGCCTCTAGGGGTGAATGTTGGCCATTCTTGGTTTGAGGGTTCCTGTTGACCTGTAGTATCAATGTACCAAATTAGAACATTTTTGACCATAAAATGGGAATTTCAAGGTAGCCTCTAGTGCTCCCTAGGAGCTTAATGTTGGCCATTCTTTGTTTGTGGGTTCCTGTTGGCCAGTAGTATCAATGTACCATATTAGAAAATTTTTGACCAGAAAACTAAATTTTGGGAGTGGCCTGTAGCTCCCTAATGGCTTAATGTGGGCCATACTTGGTTTGTGGGTTCCTGTTGGCCTGTAGTATCAATGTACCAAATTATAACTTTTTGACCAGAAAATGGGAATTTCGGCTTGGCCTCTAGCCACCTAGGGGCTTAATGTTGGCCATTCTTGGTTTGAGGGTTCCTGTTGACCTGCAGTATCAATGTACCAAATTAGAACGCTTTTGACCAGAAAACGAAATTTTGGAGTAGCTCTGTAGCTCTCTAAGGGCTTAATGTGGGCCACACTTGGTATGTGGGTTCCTGTTGGCCTGTAGTATCAAAGTACCAAATTAGAAAATTTTTGACCAGAAAATGGGAATTTTGGCTTGTCCTGTAGTGCTCCCTAGTGGCTAATGTCGGTCATTCTTGGTTTGTGGATTCCTGTTGGCCTGTACTATTCTTGTACCAAATTAGAACATTTTTGACCAGAAAATGGGAATTTTGGCTTGTCCTGTAGTGCCCCTAGTGGCTTATGTCGGTCATTCTTGGTTTGTGGATTCCTGTTGGCCTGTACTATTAATTTACCAAATTAGAACATTTTTGACCAGAAAATGGGAATTTTGGCATGGCCATTCTTTGCACAGTACTTCAGAGTGATGTCATCTTTAAGCATGTTAGGTTTGAAAACCATCAGTCAAAATTACATTTGATTTATTGACACGTATATATTGTTAAAATTTGGACATTTACATAAACACACCCTTTCAGCCATTTTGTATCGTATTCATTTTTCCTAAGTAACGCTTTCAAGGATGTCCATTCTACACATGTGTACCAAATTTCAAGTCAATTGAGCTACGGTTCAGGAGAAGAAGAGTTTTGTAGGTTTTCGTAAATTTTCAACGCACGGGAAAATCCATCATGGCGAAGTTATGGGTTCTTGAGGCTTTTTGTTCCCCATGAGGAATGAGGCATGTACACCAAATTTCAGAAGATTTGGACAAATGGCGTGGAAATTGTATCACTTTGAATTTTGTTTTTTGGGCGTGGCCTGTAGCGCCACCTATGGGCGTAATGTGGGCCATTCTTGGTTTGGGGGTACCGCTGGCATGGAGTATCAATGTGCCAATTTAGAAAATTTTTGACCAGTGACTTTTGAGCTATTGGGGCTCAAGGAGAATAATAATAATAATAATAATAAATATAGCTGCAAGCAGCAATGCGGATTCCTCCTCAAAATGGCAAATCATTTAAAATTGATCAGTAGATGGTTGGGGATAAACCCTCCCAATTAAGGAATTCAAAAAACATGTCTTCGCCTGATTCCTAAACAAAACATTTTCAATGTACAGGAAAATCCATACCGACCTTATGGATCCTTGAGGCTTTTTGTTCCCAATGAGAAATGCGCATGTACACCAAGTTTCAGAAGAATTGGACAAATGGGGTGGATATTATATCATTTTGAAAAAAATTTGGGGCGTGGCCTGTAGCGCCACCTATGGGCAAATGTTGGTCATTCTTGGTTTGTGGGTTCCTGTTGGCCTGTAGTATAAATGTACAAAATTAGAAAATATTTGACCAGAAAATGGGAATTTTGGAGTGGCTCTGTAGTGCTCCTAGGGGCTTAATGTGGGCCTTTCTTGGTTTGTGGGTTCCTGTCGGCCTGTAGAATCAATACACCAAATTAGAAAATGTTTGACCAGAAAATGGGATTTTTGGAATTACCTGTAGCTCTCTAATGGCTTAATGTTGGCCATTCGTGGTTTGTGGGTTCCTGTTGGCATGTAGTATCAGTGTACCAAATTAGAACATTTTTGACCAGAAAATGGGAATTTTGGCATGGCCTGTAGCTCCTCTAGGGGTGAATGTTGTCCATTCTTGGTTTGTGGGTTCCTGTCTGCCTGTAGTATCAATGTACCAAATTAAAAAAAATTTGACCAGAAAACGGAATTTTGGCGTGGCCTTTAGCTCTCTAGTGGCTTAATGTCGGCCATTCTTGGTTTGTGGGTTCCTGTTGGCCTGTAGTACCATTGTACCAAATTAGAACATTTTAGACCAGAAAATGGGAATTTCGACATGGCCTGTAGCTCCCTAGGGGCTTAATGTCGGCCATTCTTTATGCAGTACTTCAGAGTGATGTCATCTTGAAGCATGTTAGGTTTGAAAACCATCAGTCAAAATTACATTTGATTTATTGACAGGTATATATTGTTAAAATTTGGACATTTACATAAACACTCTTTCAGACATTTTGTATCACATTCATTTTTCCTAAGTAATGTTTTCAAGGATGTCCATTCTACAAATGTGTACCAAATTTCAAGTCAATTGGAGCTACGGTTCAGGAGAAGAAGAGTATTTTTAGGTTTTCGCAAATTTTCAACGTACGGGAAAATCCATCATGGTGAAAGTTATGGGTCCTTAAGGCTTTTTTGTTCCCCATGAGGAATGAGGCATGTACACCAAGTTTCAGAAGATTTAGACAAATGGCGTGGAAATTGTATCACTTTGAATGAAAAATCACTTTGAAAATCTCTACTTTCACTTTCACTCTCTCTTAAGATTTTTTTCTGTTTTTTTGTGTGATTTACATAAGCATATCACAAGCAATTTTATTTGAAAGACTATCTAGGCACATAATAACACTGTATAGCTGTGACTGTTTATAACTATTTCAAAATGTAGCCTACAAGCTCACACTTTAAATGGTCAGTGCTTTGATTTTTAAATCATTAAAATAGCAACAGATCCAGTGAAAAAATGGAGTGATTGTGTTTACATGCCATTCAAAAACGTGGCATTTTACAAGGTAAGAGAGAAATAAAAAAACTTAAAATAATACCATTTGTACTTCTCAATTACTTGGGAATGTCTATGTTCAGGACCTAAGGCTAAATTGTTACTGTCTCTTTAAGAGGCTTTTATCGCATGATACGATACTTAAGGCACAGTTCAGTTTAATCTTTTGAGAACTGAGAAGTATCATTATTTTCGTTTTGTGCCATGCTTGTTGCATTTGTATTCATTGTGAGATGATAAAATACAGACTGCGTGAATGGTTGATTTTGTTCACTTGAATTTTGTGACGGTTTCAGAAAAATAATCGCTAAGACAGAGACTGAGCACCCTGTTTATTTATTTTACAAAAGCACAAGGTTTTGTTGTTATTGTAAGTGTACACAAATAAAAGTACACATTTCATAGTTCGTAATGATGTCTTGCATGTTTCTGTATGGGCAAAAATGACGCAGTATTTTGTTTAAGTTGTTTCCGCTGTTTCGAGAGAAAAATATAGCAGGACGCCATCTGAATAATGCCAGAATAAAATATAATTATTCCAGATTTCTTTCTCAACTGTTTGTTCACTTGAGACATAACAGACTCCTCAATATATCATGTATTTTGACACTCTGTTGTATGAAATTGTCCGCTCAGACGCTAGCAGCAGCGAAAGACATCGGAGTGCGTGAGTTAGACGCCGACGCTGCTCGCTGTGTCACACAAACAGCTCGCAAACATGTATTTGAGTTGTTTTGACATTTGTTGAGTTGAATAGTGTAAAATCGCTTGAATGTTCAAACAGGCAAACATTGTATACAACCGACAAACCTTCATGATGATGCGAGCAAAATGATCTCACCACTGGTTTATGCGTGTTGTCAGAGACAATTAAACAACATCATTCTCGGAAGTTTTGATACGCTAGGATTGATCAGCCCATCCCTACTTTCTTTAGACATATGTTTCATGTTTGTGTAAGTTTTTGTGACGTGTTTCAGAAAGATATTCGCTTAGACAAAGAGCACACGGTTTATTTTCTTTATTTTACAACAAATAAAAGTACAACTTTCATAGTTTGTGACTATGTATTAAATGTATCTGTATGTGCAAAAATAACGCAGTATTTTGTTTAAGCTGTTAACGCTGTTTCGAGAGAAAAATCTTAACAGGACACCACAGCGCATCCGTGTTGTTCACAATAATTCATAATTAAATATATTGATACCCAATTTCTTTATCAACTGTTTGTTCACTTGATACATAACAGACACCCCAATATATCATGTATTTTGGTGTATGAAATTGTCCGCTCAAACGCATGAAGCTGTGAAAGCTTAACTCTCATCGGCGCAGCGAAGCGCTAGTCGCGACGCTGCTCGCCGCTGTGTCACACAAACTGCTCGAAAACATTTATTTGAGTTGTTTTGCCTTTGTTGAGTTGAATAGTGTAAAATCGCTTGAATGTTCAAGCAGGCAACCATTGTACACAACCAACAAACCTTCGTGGAAGATGCGAGCAAAATGATCTCGCCGAGGATTGCGTGGTTGTCAGAGACAATTAAACAACATCATACTCGAAGTTTTGATACGCTAACGCTGTCTCGATAGAGAAAAATCTAACAGGACATCACAGCGCATCACTAGACCCCTTCAATAATTCATAATTCAATATATTGATACCCCATTTCTTTATCAACTGTTTGTTCACTTGAGATATAGCAGACACCCCAATATATCATGTATTTTGGTGTATGAAATTGTCCGCTGAAACGCGAAGAAGGGAAAGCTTAACTCTCATCGGCGCATGAACGCTAGACGCCGACGCTGCTCGCCGCTGTGTCACACAAACTGCTCGAAAACATTTATTTGAGTTGTTTTGCCTTTGTTGAGTTGAATAGTGTAAAATCGCTTGAATGTTCAAACTGGAAAGCATTAAGACACACAATTGATTTGACATACCTCCATGCAGACGCAAAATGTCTTCTGTAGTCTAAGTCTGAGCTCCACCCACTAGGAGACCGAAATGCTTCATTAGAGAGATTGCTACAGAAGAGCTGCATGTGGTAGACAGAGTTACTCCAGTAGAGGGAGCCTCTTTGCTCAGCCAATGTAAGTGAATGGGATTTTACATGTGGACCATATTTGTCCAGTAGAGGGAGCACTTTTGCTCAGCCATTGTAAATCAATGGGATTTTAAAAATTTTTGATCATCTTTTGTGTGTACATTTACATAAACACGCCCATTTCAGCCATTTTGTATTGTATTCATTTTTGCTAAGTAACGCTTGGAAAGACATACATACTACACACGCATGCCAAATTCCAAGTCAATTGGAGCTGAGGTTCAGGAGAAGAAGAGTTTTGTAGGTTTTCCAAAATTTTCACTGTACAGGAAAATCCATAATGGCAGAAGTATGGGTCCTTGAGGCTTTTTTGTTCCCCATGAGAAATGAGGCATGTTTACAAAGTTTCAGAAGATTTGGACAAATGGGGTGGAAATTATATCACTTTGAATTTTTGTTTTTGGGCGTGGCCTGTAGCGCCACCTATGGGCGAATGTTGACCATTCTTGGTTTGGGGGTACCCACTGGCATGGAGTATCAATGTGCCAATTTAGAAAATTTTTGACCAGTGACTTTTGAGCTATTGGGGCTCAAGGAGAAGAAGAATAATAATAATAATAAATATAGCTGCAAGCAGCAATGCGGATTCCTCCTCAAAATGGCAAATCATTTAAAATTGATCAGTAGATGGTTGGGGATAAACCCTCCCAATTAAGGAATTCAAAAAACATGTCTTTGTCTGAATCCTAAACTAAACATTTTCAATGTACAGGAAAATCCATACCGACCTTATGGATCCTTGAGGCTTTTTTGTTCCCAATGAGAAATGAGGCATGTACACCAAGTTTCAGAAGAATTGGACAAATGGCTGGAAATGGTATCACTTTGAAAATATTTTTTGGGGCGTGGCCTGTAGCACCACCTATGGTCGAATGTGGGCCATTCTTGGTTTGTGGGTTCCTGTTGGCCTGTAGTATCAATGTACAAAATTAGAAAATATTTGACCAGAAAATGGGAATTTTGGAGTGGCCTGTAGCGCTCTCTAGGGGCTTAATGTGGGCCATTCTTGGTTTGTGGGTTCCTGTTGGCCTGTAGAATCAATGTACCAAATTAGAAAATGTTTGACCAGAAAATGGGAATTTTGGAATGGCCTGTAGCTCCCTAATGGCTTAATGTTGGCCATTCTTGGTTTGTGGGTTCCTGTTGGCCTGTAGTACCATTGTACCAAATTAGAACATTTTAGACCAGAAAATGGGAATTTCGGCATGGCCTGTAGCTCCCTAGGGGTGAATGTTGGCCATTCTTGGTTTGTGGGTTCCTGTTGGCCTGTAGTATCAATGTACCAAATTAGAACATTTTTGACCAGAAAACGGAATTTTGGCGTGGCCTTTAGCTTCTCTAGTGGCTTAATGTCGGCCATTCTTGGTTTGTGGGTTCCTGTTGGCCTGTAGTACCATTGTACCAAATTAGAACATTTTAGACCAGAAAATGGGAATTTCGGCATGGCCTGTAGCTCCCTAGGGGCTTAATGTTGGCCATTCTTTATGCAGTACTTCAGAGTGATGTCATCTTGAAGCATGTTAGGTTTGAAAACCATCAGTCAAAATTACATTTGATTTATTGACACGTATATATTGTTAAAATTTGGACATTTACATAAACACGCTCTTTCAGCCATTTTGTATCGTATTCATTTTTCCTAAGTAACGCTTTCAAAGACTGTCCATTCTACACATGTGTACCAAATTTCAAGTCAATTGAGCTACGGTTCAGGAGAAGAAGAGTTTTGTAGGTTTTCGCAAATTTTCAACGCACGGGAAAATCCATCATGGCGGAAGTTATGGGTTCTTGAGGCTTTTTGTTCCCCATGAGAAATGAGGCATGTACACCAAGTTTCAGAAGATTTGGACAAATGGCGTGGAAATTGTATCACTTTGAATTTTGTTTTTTGGGCGTGGCCTGTAGCGCCACCTATGGGCTGAATGTTGACCATTCTTGGTTTGGGGTACCATGGCATGGAGTATCAATGTGCCAATTTAGAAAACTTTTGACCAGTGACTTTTGAGCTATTGGGGCTCAAGGAGAAGAAGTAATAATAATAATAATAAATATAGCTGCAAGCAGCAATGCGGATTCCTCCTCAAAATGGCAAATCATTTCAAATTGATCAGTAGAGGGTTGGGGTTAAACCTCTCAATGGATGAATCCAAAAACATGTATTTCTGTCTGAATCCTAAACTAAACAT
This sequence comes from Xyrauchen texanus, assembly GCF_025860055.1. Classification (NCBI taxonomy): domain Eukaryota; kingdom Metazoa; phylum Chordata; class Actinopteri; order Cypriniformes; family Catostomidae; genus Xyrauchen; species Xyrauchen texanus. The sequence goes on from NC_068307.1 coordinate 40,049,705, forward strand.
TTTCAGTCTACAGGAAAATCCATCATACCTTATGGATCCTTGAGGCGTTTTTGTTCCCAATGAGAAATGAGGCATGTACACCAAGATTCAAAAGAATTGGTTAAATGGCGTGGAAATGGTATCACTTTGAAAATATTTTTTGGGGCGTGGCCTGTAGCACTCCTATGGGCAAATGTGGGTCATTCTTGGTTTGTGGGTTCCTGTTGGCCTGTAGTATCAATGTACATAATTAGAAAATATTTGACCAGAAAATGGGACTTTTGGGAATTACCTGTAGCTCCCTAGGGGTGAATGTTGGCCATTCTTGGTTTGAGGGTTCCTGTTGACCTGTAGTATCAATGTACCAAATTAGAACATTTTTGACCATAAAATGGGAATTTCAAGGTACTCTAGTGCTCCCTAGGGCTTAATGTTGGCCATTCTTGTTTGTGGGTTCCTGTTGGCCAGTAGTATCAATGTACCATATTAGAAAATTTTTGACCAGAAAACGAAATTTTGGGAGTGGCCTGTAGCTCTCTAATGGCTTAATGTGGGCCATACTTGGTTTGTGGGTTCCTGTTGGCCTGTAGTATCAATGTACCAAATTATAACTTTTTGACCAGAAAATGGGAATTTCGGCTTGGCCTCTAGCTCACCTAGTGGTGAATGTCGGTCATTCTTGGTTTGTGGATTCCTTTGGCCTGTACTATTAATGTACCAAATTAGAACATTTTTGACCAGAAAATGGGAATTTCGGCATGGCCTGTAGTGCTCTCTAGGGGCTTAATGTTGGCCATTCTTGGTTTGAGGGTTCCTGTTGACCTGCAGTATCAATGTACCAAATTAGAACGCTTTTGACCAGAAAACGAAATTTTGGAGTAGCTCTGTAGCTCTCTAAGGGCTTAATGTGGGCCACACTTGGTATGTGGGTTCCTGTTGGCCTGTAGTATCAAAGTACCAAATTAGAAAATTTTTGACCAGAAAATGGGAATTTTGGCTTGTCCTGTAGTGCTCCCTAGTGGCTTAATGTCGGTCATTCTTGGTTTGTGGATTCCTGTTGGCCTGTACTATTCTTGTAACCGAATTAGAACATTTTTGACCAGAAAATGGGAATTTTGGCTTGTCCTGTAGTGCCCCTAGTGGCATGATGTCGGTCATTCTTGGTTTGTGGATTCCTGTTGGCCTGTACTATTAATTTACCAAATTAGAACATTTTTGACCAGAAAATGGGAATTTTGGCATGGCCATTCTTTGCACAGTACTTCAGAGTGATGTCATCTTTAAGCATGTTAGGTTTGAAAACCATCAGTCAAAATTACATTTGATTTATTGACACGTATATATTGTTAAAATTTGGACATTTACATAAACACTCCCTTTCAGCCATTTTGTATCGTGATTCATTTTTCCTAAGTAACGCTTTCAAGGATGTCCATTCTACACATGTGTACCAAATTTCAAGTCAATTGAGCTACGGTTCAGGAGAAGAAGAGTTTTGTAGGTTTTCGTAAATTTTCAACGTACGGGAAAATCCATCATGGCGAAGTTATGGGTTCTTGAGGCTTTTTGTTCCCCATGAGGAATGAGGCATGTACACCAAATTTCAGAAGATTTGGACAAATGGCGTGGAAATTGTATCACTTTGAATTTTGTTTTTTGGGCGTGGCCTGTAGCGCCACCTATGGGCTGAATGTGGGCCATTCTTGGTTTGGGGGTACCGCTGGCATGGAGTATCAATGTGCCAATTTAGAAAATTTTTGACCAGTGACTTTTGAGCTATTGGGGCTCAAGGAGAAGAAGAATAATAATAATAATAAATATAGCTGCAAAGCAGCAATGCGGATTCCTCCTCAAAATGGCAAATCATTTAAAATTGATCAGTAGATGGTTGGGGATAAACCCTCCCAATTAAGGAATTCAAAAACATGTCTTTGTCTGAATCCTAAACTAAACATTTTCAATGTACAGGAAAATCCATACTAGACCTTATGGATCCTTGAGGCTTTTTTGTTCCCAATGAGAAATGAGGCATGTACACCAAGTTTCAGAAGAATTGGACAAATGGCATGGAAATGGTATCACTTTGAAAATATTTTTTGGGGCGTGGCCTGTAGCGCCACCTATGGTCAAATGTGGGCCATTCTTGGTTTGTGGGTTCCTGTTGGCCTGTAGTATCAATGTACAAAATTAGAAAATATTTGACCAGAAAATGGGAATTTTGGAGTGGCCTGTAGCTTCTCTAGGGGCTTAATGTGGGCCATTCTTGGTTTGTGGGTTCCTGTTGGCCTGTAGAATCAATGTACCAAATTAGAAAATGTTTGACCAGAAAATGGGAATTTTGGGAGTGGCCTGTAGCTAGCTTCCTAGTGGCTCGTAATGTTGGCCATTCTTGGTTTGTGGGTTCCTGTTGGCATGTAGTATCAATGTACCAAATTAGAACATTTTTGACCAGAAAACGGGAATTTTGGCGTGGCCTTTAGCCTCCTAGTGGCTTAATGTCGGCCATTCTTGGTTTGTGGGTTCCTGTTGGCCTGTAGTACCATTGTACCAAATTAGAACATTTTAGACCAGAAAATGGGAATTTCGGCATGGCCTGTAGCTCCCTAGGGCTTAATGTTGGCCATTCTTTAGCAGTACTTCAGAGTGATGTCATCTTGAAGCATGTTAGGTTTGAAAACCATCAGTCAAAATTACATTTGATTTATTGACACGTATATATTGTTAAAATTTGGACATTTACATAAACACCTCTTTCAGCCATTTTGTATCGTGATTCATTTTTCCTAAGTAACGCTTTCAAGGATGTCCATTCTACACATGTGTACCAAATTTCAAGTCAATTGGAGCTACGGTTCAGGAGAAGAAGAGTTTTGTAGGTTTTCGCAAATTTTCAACGCACGGGAAAATCCATCATGGCGGAAGTTATGGGTTCTTGAGGCTTTTTGTTCCCCATGAGGAATGAGGCATGTACACCAAATTTCAGAAGATTTGGACAAATGGCATGGAAATTGTATCACTTTGAATTTTGTTTTTTGGGCGTGGCCTGTAGCGCCACCTATGGGCTGAATGTGGGCCATTCTTGGTTTGGGGGTACCGCTGGCATGGAGTATCAATGTGCCAATTTAGAAAATTTTTGACCAGTGACTTTTTGAGCTATTGGGGCTCAAGGAGAAGAAGAATAATAATAATAAATATAGCTGCAAAGCAGCAATGCGGATTCCTCCTCAAAATGGCAAATCATTTCAAATTGATCAGTAGAGGGTTGGGGTTAAACCCTCTCAATGGATGAATCCAAAAACATGTATTTCTGTCTGAATCCTAAACTAAACATTTTCAGTCTACAGGAAAATCCATCATACCTTATGGATCCTTGAGGCGCTTTTGTTCCCAATGAGAAATGAGGCATGTACACCAAGATTCAAAAGAATTGGTTAAATGGCATGGAAATGGTATCACTTTGAAAATATTTTTTGGGGCGTGGCCTGTAGCCTCCTATGGGCAAATGTGGGTCATTCTTGGTTTGTGGGTTCCTGTTGGCCTGTAGTATCAATGTACATAATTAGAAAATATTTGACCAGAAAATGGGACTTTTGGGAATTACCTGTAGCTCCCTAGGGGTGAATGTTGGCCATTCTTGGTTTGAGGGTTCCTGTTGACCTGTAGTATCAATGTACCAAATTAGAACATTTTTGACCATAAAATGGGAATTTCAAGTGGCCTCTAGTGCTCCCTAGGGCTTAATGTTGGCCATTCTTTGTTTGTGGGTTCCTGTTGGCCAGTAGTATCAATGTACCATATTAGAAAATTTTTGACCAGAAAACTGAAATTTTGGGAGTGGCCTGTAGCTCTCTAATGGCTTAATGTGGGCCATACTTGGTTTGTGGGTTCCTGTTGGCCTGTAGTATCAATGTACCAAATTATAACTTTTTTGACCAGAAAATGGGAATTTCGGCTTGGCCTCTAGCCACCTAGTGGTGAATGTCGGTCATTCTTGGTTTGTGGATTCCTTTTGGCCTGTACTATTAATGTACCAAATTAGAACATTTTTGACCAGAAAATGGGAATTTCGGCATGGCCTGTAGTGCTCTCTAGGGCTTAATGTTGGCCATTCTTGGTTTGAGGGTTCCTGTTGACCTGCAGTATCAATGTACCAAATTAGAACGCTTTTGACCAGAAAACTAAATTTTGGAGTAGCCTGTAGCTCTCTAAGGGCTTAATGTGGGCCACACTTGGTATGTGGGTTCCTGTTGGCCTGTAGTATCAAAGTACCAAATTAGAAAATTTTTGACCAGAAAATGGGAATTTTGGCTTGTCCTGTAGTGCTCCCTAGTGGCTTAATGTCGGTCATTCTTGGTTTGTGGATTCCTGTTGGCCTGTACTATTCTTTGTACCGAATTAGAACATTTTTGACCAGAAAATGGGAATTTTGGCTTGTCCTGTAGTGCCCCTAGTGGCTGTATGTCGGTCATTCTTGGTTTGTGGATTCCTGTTGGCCTGTACTATTAATTTACCAAATTAGAACATTTTTGACCAGAAAATGGGAATTTTGGCATGGCCATTCTTTGCACAGTACTTCAGAGTGATGTCATCTTTAAGCATGTTAGGTTTGAAAACCATCAGTCAAAATTACATTTGATTTATTGACACGTATATATTGTTAAAATTTGGACATTTACATAAACACTCCTTTCAGCCATTTTGTATCGTGATTCATTTTTCCTAAGTAACGCTTTCAAGGATGTCCATTCTACACATGTGTACCAAATTTCAAGTCAATTGGAGCTACGGTTCAGGAGAAGAAGAGTTTTGTAGGTTTTCGCAAATTTTCAACGTACGGGAAAATCCATCATGGCTGAAGTTATGGGTTCTTGAGGCTTTTTTGTTCCCCATGAGGAATGAGGCATGTACACCAAATTTCAGAAGATTTGGACAAATGGCGGAAATTGTATCACTTTGAATTTTGTTTTTTGGGCGTGGCCTGTAGCGCCACCTATGGGCGAATGTGGGCCATTCTTGGTTTGGGGGTACCCATGGCATGGAGTATCAATGTGCCAATTTAGAAAATTTTTGACCAGTGACTTTTTGAGCTATTGGGGCTCAAGGAGAAGAAGAAGAATAATAATAATAATAATAATAATAATAATAATAATAATAATAAAACCATCAATTACAATAGATTCCCTCCTACGGAGGAATCTAATAATAAATATAGCTGCAAGCAGCAATGCGGATTCCTCCTCAAAATGGCAAATCATTTCAAATTGATCAGTAGAGGGTTGGGGTTAAACCCTCTCAATGGATGAATCCAAAAAACATGTATTTCTGTCTGAATCCTAAACGAAACATTTTCAGTCTACAGGAAAATCCATCATACCTTATGGATCCTTGAGGCGTTTTTGTTCCCAATGAGAAATGAGGCATGTACACCAAGATTCAAAAGAATTGGTTAAATGGCGTGGAAATGGTATCACTTTGAAAATATTTTTTGGGGCGTGGCCTGTAGCCTCCTATGGGCAAATGTGGGTCATTCTTGGTTTGTGGGTTCCTGTTGGCCTGTAGTATCAATGTACATAATTAGAAAATATTTGACCAGAAAATGGGACTTTTGGGAATTACCTGTAGCTCCCTAGGGGTGAATGTTGGCCATTCTTGGTTTGAGGGTTCCTGTTGACCTGTAGTATCAATGTACCAAATTAGAACATTTTTGACCATAAATGGGAATTTCAAGGGCCTCTAGTGCTCCCTAGGGCTTAATGTTGGCCATTCTTTGTTTGTGGGTTCCTGTTGGCCAGTAGTATCAATGTACCATATTAGAAAATTTTTGACCAGAAAACGAAATTTTGGGAGTGGCCTGTAGCTCTCTAATGGCTTAATGTGGGCCATACTTGGTTTGTGGGTTCCTGTTGGCCTGTAGTATCAATGTACCAAATTATAACTTTTTTGACCAGAAAATGGGAATTTCGGCTTGGCCTCTAGCGCCACCTAGTGGTGAATGTCGGTCATTCTTGGTTTGTGGATTCCTTTGGCCTGTACTATTAATGTACCAAATTAGAACATTTTTGACCAGAAAATGGGAATTTCGGCATGGCCTGTAGTGCTCCCTAGGGCTTAATGTTGGCCATTCTTGGTTTGAGGGTTCCTGTTGACCTGCAGTATCAATGTACCAAATTAGAACGCTTTTGACCAGAAAACGAAATTTTGGAGTAGCTCTGTAGCTCCCTAAGGGCTTAATGTGGGCCACACTTGGTATGTGGGTTCCTGTTGGCCTGTAGTATCAAAGTACCAAATTAGAAAATTTTTGACCAGAAAATGGGAATTTTGGCTTGTCCTGTAGTGCTCCCTAGTGGCTTAATGTCGGTCATTCTTGGTTTGTGGATTCCTGTTGGCCTGTACTATTCTTGTACCGAATTAGAACATTTTTGACCAGAAAATGGGAATTTTGGCTTGTCCTGTAGTGCCCCTAGTGGCGTATGTCGGTCATTCTTGGTTTGTGGATTCCTGTTGGCCTGTACTATTAATTTACCAAATTAGAACATTTTTGACCAGAAAATGGGAATTTTGGCATGGCCATTCTTTGCACAGTACTTCAGAGTGATGTCATCTTTAAGCATGTTAGGTTTGAAAACCATCAGTCAAAATTACATTTGATTTATTGACACGTATATATTGTTAAAATTTGGACATTTACATAAACACGCCCTTTCAGCCATTTTGTATCGTATTCATTTTTCCTAAGTAACGCTTTCAAGGATGTCCATTCTACACATGTGTACCAAATTTCAAGTCAATTGAGCTACGGTTCAGGAGAAGAAGAGTTTTGTAGGTTTTCGCAAATTTTCAACGCACGGGAAAATCCATCATGGCGGAAGTTATGGGTTCTTGAGGCTTTTTGTTCCCCATGAGGAATGAGGCATGTACACCAAATTTCAGAAGATTTGGACAAATGGCGTGGAAATTGTATCACTTTGAATTTTGTTTTTTGGGCGTGGCCTGTAGCGCCACCTATGGGCTGAATGTGGGCCATTCTTGGTTTGGGGGTACCCATGGCATGGAGTATCAATGTGCCAATTTAGAAAATTTTTGACCAGTGACTTTTGAGCTATTGGGGCTCAAGGAGAAGAATAATAATAATAATAATAATAAATATAGCTGCAAGCAGCAATGCGGATTCCTCCTCAAAATGGCAAATCATTTAAAATTGATCAGTAGATGGTTGGGGATAAACCCTCCCAATTAAGGAATTCAAAAAACATGTCTTTGTCTGAATCCTAAACTGAAACATTTTCAATGTACAGGAAAATCTATACCGACCTTATGGATCCTTGAGGCTTTTTTGTTCCCAATGAGAAATGAGGCATGTACACCAAGTTTCAGAAGAATTGGACAAATGGCTGGAAATGGTATCACTTTGAAAATATTTTTTGGGGCGTGGCCTGTAGCACCACCTATGGTCGAATGTGGGCCATTCTTGGTTTGTGGGTTCCTGTTGGCCTGTAGTATCAATGTACAAAATTAGAAAATATTTGACCAGAAAATGGGAATTTTGGAGTGGCCTGTAGCTCCCTAGGGGCTTAATGTGGGCCATTCTTGGTTTGTGGGTTCCTTTTGGCCTGTAGAATCAATGTACCAAATTAGAAAATGTTTGACCAGAAAATGGGACTTTTGGGAATTACCTGTAGCTCTCTAATGGCTTAATGTTGGCCATTATTGGTTTGTGGGTTCCTGTTGGCCTGTAGTACCATTGTACCAAATTAGAACATTTTAGACCAGAAAATGGGAATTTCGGCATGGCCTGTAGCTCCCTAGGGGTGAATGTTGGCCATTCTTGGTTTGTGGGTTCCTGTTGGCCTGTAGTATCAATGTACCAAATTAGAATAATTTTGACCAGAAAACGGGAATTTTGGCGTGGCCTTTAGCTCCCTAGTGGCTTAATGTCGGCCATTCTTGGTTTGTGGGTTCCTGTTGGCCTGTAGTACCATTGTACCAAATTAGAACATTTTAGACCAGAAAATGGGAATTTCGGCATGGCCTGTAGCTCCCTAGGGCTTAATGTTGGCCATTCTTTATGCAGTACTTCAGAGTGATGTCATCTTGAAGCATGTTAGGTTTGAAAACCATCAGTCAAAATTACATTTGATTTATTGACACGTATATATTGTTAAAATTTGGACATTTACATAAACACTCCTTTCAGCCATTTTGTATCGTGATTCATTTTTCCTAAGTAACGCTTTCAAGGATGTACATTCTACACGTGTACCAAATTTCAAGTCAATTGAGCTACGGTTCAGGAGAAGAAGAGTTTTGTATGTTTTCGCAAATTTTCAACGTACGGGAAAATCCATCATGGCGGAAGTTATGGGTTCTTGAGGCTTTTTGTTCCCCATGAGGAATGAGGCATGTACACCAAATTTCAGAAGATTTGGACAAATGGCGTGAAATTGTATCACTTTGAATTTTGTTTTTTGGGCGTGGCCTGTAGCGCCACCTATGGGTGAATGTGGGCCATTCTTGGTTTGGGGGTACCCGTTGGCATGGAGTATCAATGTGCCAATTTAGAAAATTTTTGACCAGTGACTTTTTGAGCTATTGGGGCTCAAGGAGAAGAAGAATAATAATAATAATAATAATAAAACCATCAATTACAATAGATTCCCTCCTACGGAGGAATCTAATAATAATAATAATAATAATAATAATAAAACCATCAATTACAATAGATTCCCTCCTACGGAGGAATCTAATAATAAAACCGACAAATACAATAGATTCCCTCCTTACGGAGGAATCTAATAATAATAAAACCATCAATTACAATAGATTCCCTCCTACGGAGGAATCTAATAAAACCATCAATTACAATAGATTCCCTCCTACGGAGGAATCTAATAATAATAATAAAACCATCAAATACAATAGATTCCCTCCTTACGGAGGAATCTAATAAAACCATCAAATACAATAGATTCCCTCCTTACGGAGGAATCTAATAATAATAATAATAATAATAATAAAACCATCAATTACAATAGATTCCCTCCTACGGAGGAATCTAATAATAAAACCGTCAAATACAATAGATTCCCTCCTTACGGAGGAATCTAATAATAATAATAAAACCGACAAATACAATAGATTCCCTCCTTACGGAGGAATCTAATAATAAAACCATCAATTACAATAGATTCCCTCCTACGGAGGAATCTAATAATAAAACCAACAAATACAATAGATTCCCTCCTTACGGAGGAATCTAATAATAATAATAAAACCATCAATTACAATAGATTCCCTCCTACGGAGGAATGTAAAAACCGACAAATACAATAGATTCCCTCCTTACGGAGGAATCTAATAATAAAACCGTCAAATACAATAGATTCCCTCCTTACGGAGGAATCTAATAATAAAACCGTCAAATACAATAGATTCCCTCCTTACGGAGGAATCTAATAATAATAATAATAATAAAACTGACCAATACAATAGATTCCCTCCTACGGAGGAATCTAATAACAATACTGACAAATACAATAGATTCCCTCCTACGGAGGAATCTAATAATAATACTGACAAATACAATAGATTCCCTCCTACGGAGGAATCTAAATACTGTCAAATACAATAGATTCCCTCCTTACGGAGGAATCTAATAATAATAATAATAATACTGACAAATACAATAGATTCCCTCCTTACGGAGGAATCTAATAATAATAAAAATGTCAAATACAATAGATTCCCTCCTTACGGAGGAATCTAATAATAATAATAATAATACTAACAAATACAATAGATTCCCTCCTACGGAGGAATCTAATAATAATAATACTGACAAATACAATAGATTCCCTCCTATGGAGGAATCTAATGAATATTTTACACATGTTTTTCTAAGGGTACACCCAGGTGTTTTACAAAAGTGCCTTTTGGATACTCCAAAAGTACCCTTTGGTAACCTAGGACAAAAAGGCTACTACTTTTGAACGCTTCAACGTACAGTCATAATTTTGGGCTCTATTTAAAGATGACACTTAGAGCTACCATATTCCATATCCAGATCCACTATTAGTTTTGCTGACACAGAGTAACTGATGCATAAACACATTAGAGTGCCTTTTCCCTTCTTGAAACTAAACATTGTGCATATAAAGGAGTCAAAACTAGTGCTATGGTGGAAAATTTGTTTATATAAAAAATACACAACAAACTATTTACATGAATTTTTACACAAAGTATTTACAAACCATTATAACATTTTACATGTTTCTAGCAACATGCCAGTCATTGTAGCAATCACGTTTGGGTACAAAGCACAAAGGCACATCACAGGAGGAGTACTTCACTGGTTTCTTTGCATGACACTGCCTGCACTTCAGACGACCAGCGGTGCAAGATTTGGTGATGTGCAACGGCCTGTGATGTGCTCTTCGTGGAGCAGGAGATACGGGTCTGGCTGTGGAGTGAGGCCCCAACTCTGCCAGCTCCTCAGCAAGGGTCTCTCTGAAAGCCTTCTGGTTCATAGGGACCTCTCCTTTACATGGGGCTCCTCTCTTGATGAGGTGCTGTCCTGCTGCTCCACTTTATGTGGCCGCTTGCTGAGTGGGGGAGAAGTATCCGGCTCCCAATCGCTATCTGATTCATCAGATAATTGCCTATAGTGAGAATAAATAAATAAATGTCATTTACAAAGCTAGACACAACTTTTCCATCTTATATATATATATATATGTGTGTATATATATATATATATATATATATATATATATATATATATATGTGTGTATATATATATATATATATATATATATATATATATATATATATATATATATATATATATACATATATAACACATATACACCGACAAAGGGTAACTACAAAATGTGTATTCATTATTCAAACTAAAGCTTATTTATGCAGAATATACAGTAATACATGTTATAAAACACAAGAAAACACTTACTTGTCCAGAGCAATGTCTCATCTCTCCATAAACATTTCCTCTTCCTTTGAATCATCCGTATTGTTTTCAGAAATTTCATCTCCAAACTCATCGTTTTCACAATGAATGCCTTCATATCACATCCTGGGGCGAAAATCCTGTTTTTCGGGTCAGTTTCGCAATATTTAAATCTCCAAATGTGTAAACAGTTCCAAAACAACACTCTTCAGCTTTTACGCACAGACGCAACACTCGGTAATGGCAAGACAACTTTGAGCACACACATTACAGAACCATGCTCTAATCTTCCCACTAAAGCCGCATATCACTGTTTTCAGAATTTCATTGGCTATATGATGCGCCAGTCATTCACACTCTCGGATGTAATTGGTTTGATCAGGAAACAAAGGAAAGGGGGGAGGCCCTTACATTCGACACAGACTGTGGTTGGCTATTGAAGGCTTTGGACAGGACATGGAAGCTCCTATTGGGTCAAATGAGGTGTCAATCGAAAGGTCAGAGTGCAGCATCCATTTTGATACCGGATATAGGAAATGTTTACATCTGAACTGAAGTTATTACCGAGAATATGTGAAAGATTAGGTACAGCTGCCAGGTGCTTTGAAATGATGCAACAAGAGTCTGTGGATATTTATTGATTTAATAATGTGATTTGGACTAAACATTTTACTTGATCTGATCGTTTGGACATTTGACAATGAAACAACACCGTTTTTGTCGGGAAGTTATGGATCAGTGGACTACTATGAGGCTTCATAGGTGAGTTGCCTAAATTTTGTTATTGTTTGTTTATATGTTGGTGGTCTGACAAAGATATAGATTGTACCTGCTGTTGTGATTGTATCTTAAATGGTTTATATCAATAGAAAATCAAGAAATGTAGCTTTCCAAAGTTATGTGGCATGTGTACCAATGTACACACAGCAGTTTTGCGCATCGCATACTTTTATTTTGTACATTTAATGGCCCGACGGCAGGCTGTCGCAGTCGATAATGTTAAGCAACATACAACTTATTTCTTTAATATTTTGGGGTGAGACATGACCTAGATGAGATTTGTGAGATTCTAGAGGCTTTTTTGTAAAGGCACTCACAGTTCATACTCTCGCCGTGTCTCTGGGTTACTGACAATGTCCCACGCTGCCCTCAACACCTTGAAGGCCTCGCCAGCACCCGGGTGCTTGTTTTTGTCTGGATGAACCTACAAGCAAAGATATATCAAACACAGACACATATATCATCCATAATTCAATATTATATCATAAATCCATAATCATCTATTTATCATCAGGGCAGTGATTTCATGTCTTGTCACCTGTACAGCCAGCTGTCTGTATGCTTTCTTCAGCTCAGATTCAGTGGCATTAATATCCATTCCCAGAACATTAAACGGGTCCAACTCTTCTTCAGGGATCTGCACAACAGTAACAACAGTTCATGTTTAAAACACATTTTAATTTCAAAGCCTGAAAAACTATCCTACACAAAACAACAGTATCAAATCATAAAGCAAACACATCAATATTTAAACATCCATAATTCATAAAGTTCTACTCATCCTCTGTCCCTCACATCTTCGCAAGTGTCAAAATAACCACATTTATGAGTTTCAACTATGAAAGAGTATGGAGAAAATTCCAACATGTGAATGTAGCATTTTTACACCGCACTCAGAAAGACTGTATTGAAATTGGTCAATCACAGCAGTCATAACTTTATGCATAATAAGCTAAAATGTTTAATTGACCGTTGTCCCAGGCAAGTGATTTTCTACAAGCTAGGCTGCTTTCATGTCTCTGGAATGACTCCATGCTTTCTTCAAACACAATAATTAAAACTCAAACCAATATATCAGCAGCTAACTTTCCATTGTCTTACCTTACAATTTGATTATGATTTCAGCTACCAATAGGAGTGTGGTACTTTCAAGTTCTGTTTATGGTTCAGATTTTCCTCAATCTATGCAGATGATGTAAAAAATTTTGCAGTTTTGATGCAGCCCTAATTATTACATTGAAAGCTATAATGAGTTTAGATCAGATAATAAAGATTGTGAACAATTGTGATATTCAATTACACCAAAATAATAGTTCTGATAAGATTTCAAGTTCAATGGGAGGAAGCATGAATCATCACAGCAACAAACTCCAACAGCGCGCAGTGTGACTTTCTGTCCAGGGCAGAGACGGCACTCTACACTCTGGTCTTCAAAACTATTTTCCACTGAACACTGCGTTTTAAAAACACGATGATTATGGCGTAATAGAAAACATGGTTTGCAGCTGAATGGTTTAGAAATAGTGGTGTATGTTCTGAGCATTATTTAATTGAATTGACAAGCGAGTCTTCACATAATGACAAAATATTATGCCTTGTATTTTGATTATGCCCTCTTTTGTATTTATTGTAACAGACTACATTATAACAGCCTATGTTAATGAACAGACATTGGAACAACAAGACACAATGCAGCAGCTAAAGACATATGAACATACTGTATTTGTACATGTCTGTATCCCCCTCCCTCAATGAGTACCCGAGTAGACAAAATGCCCATCCCTAGTTTCATATTGCTCCTTGATGGGCCAATTAACTGGCCCAGCTTGTATATAGGTTTTGGTCTAAAATAGAGTGGCTAGAGCTCAAGTCATTTTTTTTTTTTTTTTTTTTTACATGTTATCAGTTATCAATGCTTAGAGACAAAGGAAGCACACAGATCAATACCTTAGCCAGTGCCAGCAGTCTCTGCAACTCTTCAACAGACTGCCATTTCTCCTGCCCCCTGTTGGGCAACTCTGGATTTGAACTCTCTTTGATGATGTCTCGTTTAAACAAACGCCAGTAACTTTTCATGGTCAGATCACACACTTTGCTCCAGATCCTGCTGCTCTGGAGAGTAATCCACCACTTTCTGCCTCTTTCTCCTATCAGATGTGCCAGAACACTCCTGATCATCTGAGAGCCGAAACATAGTGCAACACAGAGAATCCTTAGACCGGACAGAAGGGTGCATCGAGCCCAAAATGTAGTTCTGCTGATGCCTTCTACTAAAGCCACAGCTGAACACCAGCTCCAGACCCAGATTAGCCGCAAATCTTGCGTCATGCCTGGAATATCAGTGACCTTGCACAGCATGCGTGTTCCAAAGTCATACAGTGCAATTCCCGACAATTCCACAGCAAACCCACAGTGGTGCACCAGAGAAATTATGAGTTCTACCACCATATGAATGCAGGAAATGCACCACTGACTAACGGACTCCACAAGGAAATCTCGACACGCCACGACCAGCCACATTCCATTCTTCTGACGTAAACGGTCATGATTGTGCTGGTGGTTCCGTCGCCTCACCTGCTTGTGTCTGCTGAGTCCAGAAGATGAGAAATATTTTTGAGGCATGGATGATGGAGATGTCCATAAAGGTGTATGATCACATGACCCTTGCCCCAATACATTCTTCTTGGACTTCCCTTTCCTCCCAGTTCCAGCATTCCGGGATCTGGACTCTCCATTGGTCTGTAACTCCTTCCATTCATTTTTCTCACCTCTTTCACGTGCCTCTGTATATTCTTTTTCAAAATTTTCATCTTCCTTCTGATCATCATTCAGATCTTCAATTTTGGAATTGTTTTCTTCATTTACCGCATCTTCTGCTTCCATATCTCCATCATGGAATTCACAGTTTAGAACCTCAGGCTCTTGAGATGCAGTCACGTGACCATCATTCCCTTCTAATGGACTGACCAGAGAAACAGTGGGCAGACCAAAGCCCAGGCTTTCCTCCACTGTATCCCTATGTACAGCCACATCATCTTCCATACTGATGAAATACCCAAATATTCACTCTCTCACACTTAAGATTGATATGAAGACTTCCATCATGAGCTTCAGGGTGGCACCAGAAATGCATGCATCACATTTAACATGGATAACAGTCTCTGATTTACAAATGAAACACAAATGCAATATAGGGTCTTCAGCACATCCTGCATTGCAGACGGTCACAGTTAAAAAAAAAATTGGTTTACATTCCTGAAACAAAGAGGAAAAAGTCTTTAAGTCAACAAATTCAGGAAACTAAATTAGTACCCCTGAACATAGTTATCACAGATGACACTATGTGTTGTAGTATAGACTAACAAAGAATATACACAAAAAACCTAATAAACATAAAAAAACTGGCAAAGCTTTACAACATATAGGGAGAATCTATGATTTACATTTTAATTTATACCTAGAATTAAGCAGAAACTTAAAAAAAAAAAAATGAAAACAAAGAAATGATAGGATGAAAAGGAACAAGTAATTGAATAAGAATTATTTAATATTCTGCACAATTTCTAGACAAATGTGTAATATAAAGACATGTTAAGTCCTTTGTACAGATGATCAGATTTCCTTGCTTACATAGAAACACAAAAGATGCTCTTTGGAACATTCTCAATTCATGTTGGGATAACATAATTTTAAGGCAAAAGGCCAACATAACAAATAGGCTATAACAAATAATCATGTTATTTAAATTCAAATGTTATTCTGCTAAAATAATTTGTAATAAAATGTATTAAATTAGAACTGGGTAATAATAATACCGTATAATATTATAAAAAAAAAAAAAATCTGTCTATTTGCATGTTTTGTAACCAACATGAATATGTTAAACCCATATGTAAGAACATAAAGTCCAAAACACATGAAACCTATTCACTTGGAGGTTTTTATAAAATGTTAAAAATGTAATTTGTTTGTACTGTTATTTTTTTGTTGCATTAATGAAAATACTATTTAAGGAGTTGATTTTGCAATTTGTCTATAAAACGTACATAAAACACCTAGAAAAGTTAAAAGTTCTTTCGTTTAAGGCTTACATTGACACCTAGTGGCCTGGATACAGCCTCATTCAAACACATTTTTTTTCAACTACTGATGCCGTTGTAAAAAATCACAATCAAACATGATTAATTTAATCCAAGAGTTAAAGTGTCAAATGACAGGATGGTTACAGAAATGAAGGGTAGTATATGGCTGGTTATGTGAATCTAACATGGCAGCCCCCATGTGCAGACCCTCTCCATGTAGAAAAAAATCAGCTTTTATAAGGTTACTGATATAACTAGAGTCTTCATTTTAATGTGAGAGATCATGATTTCCTACATGTGTTTCAAAATTACAATTCATTTCTTAAGGTGTACAGCTTTTTTAATGAGGAAAAAATTACTTGCACATTCAACACCATAGCTGAAACTTCTCTGGTTTCAATGCAACCTTTAACCAAACTCTATTAGCGATAAAATATTTACTAACATGTCAGCGAAGAAAACCACGAGAAAAGTATCAAAACAGAAATGAAGGTACATGACAGTAACTTACAGCACACACTCTCCTAATAAAGTGTATGCATATCGAGTCATCAGCTACTGTAGGTGTACACACTGTGATTGCGTTTGTTTAATAATATTTATGATGTTGAGCGTCTTCTTTTACGATGGTGTTTTTAGCAGGCGCGCTATCTAAAGCGCCTCTACTACACATGCTGAAGCGAACTTTACAACAGTACTGCATTAAGCGAACACTGTACATATAGTAGCGTTTATATCTCTGTATATGATGACTTCAGCTCAGTATATACTCATCTGTCTTCAGCTGCTTCACTGTCCTTCTTTCCATTACGGTGCATTTCCGAGTACAGCGAATTCAGGTGGTGTGACGACACTTCCGAACATGTGACCTTTTCCATAGACATCATAGACATCATTGGTGTGTTCGACATCGGCTGCTGCTGGATGTAACCGATCTGCGAGAGTTGCCGCGTGCAGGCGGGGAGGATCTGCAAACGGAGATATGAAGCCGGACACGTTGTGGTTCCCGTAGTTTGCTGCAATTACGTCAGTCATGGCAGATCTTCTTCTTCTGGTGTTTAATGGCGGATTGGCAGACCAACATAAATGGTGCATTCCCGCCACCTACTGATCTGGAGTGTGGAGTATACTTGGCTTTGGAAGAAACGAGAGGAGAGAGAAAAAAAAATAAAAAATTTAAATTCTATTTATTATTTCTGTTTTATTTAAATATCTAAATATTAATTCGTGAATTCTTGATTGTCTTGACCCATTTCCTAACAATACTCTTATTGAAATTGTATCAACTCCCATCCATTGTAGCTCTTGAATTAACTGTTGTCTCTCCCATTCGTATGCAGCACATTCTAAAAGAATATGCTGCACTGTTTCTAAATCCCCACACTTATCACAGTTTCCTGTATCATGCTTCCCTATTTTATAAAGAATATAATTCAATGCAGTGTGACCAATTCTTAACCTTGTAATAATGACATCTTTTTTCCTATTTCCATATCTTTTCCTCTCATTTCCAACCTGTTCTTGAATTTGATAAAGATGTCTTCCTTTAGAGTCACTATTCCATATCTTTTGCCATCTTTTATTAATTTCAATTGCTATTAATCTCTTGATTTCTGATTTACTTAGTGATACATTCATTTCTATTTGTGCATGATTTAATGCTTTCTTTGCCAACCGGTCTACCTCCTCATTACCATCCACACCCACATGTGCAGGCACCCAGAGAAAAATACCAGTATCCCTAACTGCCTTGCTCTAAATAAACATTGCAAAACTTCAAATATTAAATCTTGCCGAGATTCAGATTTTCCACTCATAAGACTAGTAAGAGCAGCCATTGAATCCGTACATATCACGGTTCTAGCTGGTTGAACTTCTTCAATCCACTGTAGTGCTAATATGATAGCAATTAATTCAGTAGTAAATACCGATACATGATCCGATATTCTTTTTGTAATTTTTAAATTAAATGTAGGAATGAATACTGCTGCTGCAGTTCTTCCAGACTCTGGTTCCTTTGACCCATCTGTAAATACCTGTAATACTGAATAGTACTCTCGATTTACATACTGTTTAACTACTAATTCAGTTGATATGCTAATTGGTTTATTTATTTCTTTATGTATTTGTAAGTCAATTAATGGCATGGGATACATCCAAGGAGGAATTGCTGGTATTGGAACAGAGGGGCTATTAAATAATCTTTCAATCCCAAGCTGTTTGCCTCCTTCCCTACTAACCAACCAAAGCTTGCTATTTCTTTGTATTCATACTCCCAACATTCCTTCAACAATATTTTTACTGGATGACTTTCCAGATGTCCACATACACCTGACCAGTATCTCATCCTCAATTGAAGTCTGCGTTGTTCCAACGGTAATTCTCCCAATTCAACTTGTAGTGATACTACCGGAGAAGATTTAAATGCTCCACAACAAATTAGTAAGGCCTGATTTTGTATAACTTGTATTTTTTAAGTAAAGTTTTCTTCAGCAGAACTGTATACCATACTTCCATAGTCTATATTTGACCTGATCACTGCATAATAAATTCTTTTCAGTGACTGGCAACTTGCCCCCAATCAGCACCTGACAAGCATCTTAAAACATTTATTCCTTTTTACACTTTTCTATCAATTTCTGAATATGGACTCCAAAATTTAATTTAGAATCCATCCACATACCTAGAAATCTCACTACTTTAACTTGTTCCAGCTGATGACCATACATTTTAATATTTAACTTAGGAATATTTTTCTTATTAGAAAAACAAATTACTTGTGTCTTCACCACAGAAAACCGAAAACCCCAACTATTCGCCCATTTCTCCACCTCCTTCACTGCTTTTTGCATTTTATTTTCTACAAACAGCATATTACGTCCCCTTTTCCACAATGCCCCGTCGTCTGCATACAATGACCTTCCTATTCCAGTTTCAATATTACTAAATATGTCACTAATCATTAAGTTAAAAAGAATAGGGCTGCTCACACTTCCCTGAGGGGTTCCATTCTCAATTGAGAGAATCCTAGAGTATTCAGACCCCACTCTAACTTGAATCGTTCTTCCAAACAAAAAACTTGAAATCCAGTTATACATTTTTCCCTCAATTCCCAAACTTTCTAATTTCATTAACAGCCCTTCTTTCCACAACATATCATAAGCCTTTTCAACATCGAAAAATACTCCCATCAACATTTCTTTATTAATTTGAGCTTTTCGAATTTCCATGGCAGATCACATGGTGTTTGCTCGCTTTATCGCAGACGAGCTGGAAGCGATAGAAATTCCATTATTTTTGCATGACATTGGGCACAATGAGCAACGAAGGTGAGTTAAATGGTTAAATGTAAGAAGTATCTATTTAAACAAATTACACATTATCAATTTAGTTTTAAAGTTACTATACCTAGAATCTGCAAATTATATGTTGAATAAAAATACTGTATCGAAAGTCTAATCTTTGCTATGTATTACTGATGTAATGGGTGGCTTTTGTAATCAATAGCTACTGTTGCTTGCCTTTTAATAATAATTATTATTATTTTGGTTTAAATAGAGAATTACTCATTCTGACAAAGAAATAATGGAGTTTTACTCCAATTTCAACACTTCTGTATACACTAATTGTTTGATTAAAATCCCAATTCAACATAAAACACTGAAAATAAATGTTTGACTACATGTGTGTTCAGTTAGGCTACATGTATATAGTGAGTACAATTCCTCTTGTTCTAATTTAGAATGGTTCCAAAAATAGACAATTTTGTGGAGGATGTTGTCCCTCTCTACAGTCTCTCAGAATTTAGAGGTCATTTCAGGCTTTCCAAAGAACAAGTGGAGGTTTGTACTGGTTAATATAAAATTCATTGAACTATTACAAGTGTTAGCATGTTGTCTTGCTAACCTATTTTTCTACCTTTGCAGGATGTCATTACTACCCTTGGTCCTGTTTATATGAACTTACAACAGACCAAACTTCCACTCACAAACAGTGTTCTTGCCTGCCTTTGGACATTGGCGAATCAGGAGTCATATCGTGGGGTGGCAGATAGATTCAACATGTCAAAATCCACTCTTGCCAAGCATCTCCATGAGTTTTGTTGCAATGTGAACACATACATGGCCCACCACATTTCCTGGCCCAGAGGTCAAAGACTGGAGATGTCAAAGTTAGGGTTTGACGCAGCAGGTTTCCCCAACACTGTATGTGCAGTGGGTGGGTGTCACATTCCTATACTGAGACCCCACTGTGATAATCCCCTAGCATACATGAATAGGAAACAGTTTTATTCTGTAAATTTAACTGGGTTTTGTGACAGTCAGCGGCGCTTCTGTCACATCAGTGTGGGTTACCCTGGGAGTTGGCATGATGCCATAGCATTTCGCTTCACAGACGTTTGTCGTGTTCTTGAAGAAGATCCTCATTCCCTTGTTCCACAAGGAATGCACATAATTGGGGATTCTGCCTACCCTTTGTTGCCTCAACTTATGAGGCCTTATAGAGACAATGGCCACTTGTCTGCTAGGCAAAGATACTTTAACAGAAAGCTCAATGCAGCTCGCGTGGTCATTGAGCATGCATTTGGCATTCTAAAATCTAAGTTTAGGAGGCTCCATTGCCTGCAAATGAGAAGCATTTCCAATATCAGTTCAGCAGTCTCAGCCTGCTGCATTTTGCATAATCTTTGTTTAGAGCCCAGTGATCAAGTTGTTGTGGTAGATGATGGTGTTGATGATGAACCACACCCCAGCAACCCCACAACACTAATGCATGTCATTATAGAGACCAGATTTGTGGCCAGATCTAACTTGTATGTGTATACTAAACATACAAAAGTAAAGATTTGAATGTACAGAAATATTCAACAAATGATAAAAAAACAGATTTTGTGTTGAAATAAAGAAATTTATTTTATTGAACAAAATTAGTTTGTCATTAGAAATTGTGTTCTTTGGGAACATAAAAAAAAAAATACATAGTACACATTTTGGGGAAAGGTGTAAATCAAAAGAGAAAACATCTTTACATTATCATTTTATTGAGGTTCATGTGGATTCTGTAATAGATGCATAATTTGCTCTTGTCTTTTTCCCATTTTCTTCAGCTCCTACACAATTTTTCCCAAGCTGGTCACCATCTTTTTTTCGAAGGACCTTCTCCGCCTCTCCTTAAGTCGCCACCATCTCTCCAGATCTGGCCTTACCAGGGACTCAAGCACAGCAGTCCTTCTCTCTGCATGCTCTTCAGTAAGCCTCCAGAAATTGTAAGGGTTGTGGTCGTCTTTGCCTGCTTGTGACGTTTGTATTTGGTATGGTAGAGGTTCCTGGCTGTTCATCCATACTAGCACCTGCTGGCTGGTCTTGAAGAGAAGACGTTGTGGGCATGCTTTGGGTGGAGGTCTCTTCCAAACCTAGAGGTGTGGAGTGAATGGTGCCAAGTGGTGCAGTACCGATCCCCGACGACCCAAATAACTCATCCATTAGCTGGTGGGGGTGGATTTCAAATGTAAAATGAAAATGGCCAAAGTAAGACATGACAATGTTATTTCAGAAACATAAAGTAAAGCAGTCTTCAACTTACTGTATAGTACTCCCAGGTGATCTTCCCCTCCCCAGTTGCACGGTGCCTATCTTTTACTCTCTTATAAGTGGTTCACATGTTTGCTAGTTTTTTTTTCGAATTTTTTCACTTGACAAGTTGTAGCCCTTTTGTGAGAATGAGTTTTGTATTTTTTTATAGAACGCCATTTTGTTCCTAAAATAAAGTTGCTGGTGAGTTTTTGTAAGGTCCAGTAGAAATAGTGTCATTTGATGTGTTATTTCTGTAAAATGGAGGGGATAAGGAGAGAAATAGATTAACACTACAAAACAAAGAAAATGTAATTTAACCACAGTATTGACATTTATCTTCCTTACAGTATTTGATATAATACCTTGAGATTCATGCCTGTCTGACTGGAAGGAGGGGGATGAAGGTTGAATGGATGCTGATGGGTTTCCACACACTGCACCAGGTTGCAGAGTGGCAGGCGGTGGGTCGTTGACAGTGGAGGTAAGTAGTACAGGGGGCCTAGTGGTAGTAATCGGGTACTGGCTGGTTGATGGTGGAGGTGGTACAGAGGGCCTAGTTGTAGTATTGGGGCACAGGCTGGTTGATGGTGGTTTCACAAAACTGAGGTTTAGGGGTACCGGTGACCTAGTGGAGGTAGTGAGACATGGAATAGGAGGTTGGAGGAGCTTTGCAGCACAAGCTGGGCCACTGAGGAGAGCTGGTTGGAGAGAAGATTGTAGATGTGGTCAGTGTCACTCAAGAAATATTTCCAGTATATTCTTGGTCATTAAGTAAATGTGTACCTTTTGTTTCAACAGCTGATACTTGCTCCATGACAGAAGAAAGGAACATTTGATCTGGGGGAATAAATGATAAATAAAACACTTGCGCACATCATTGGTGCCTTGTAATTATTTCACAGTTATGTTTCCTTAACATTCTTCATCCTTTCAGCGATGTCATTGGAAACTGTTAGCATGACAACATTACCTTTGCTGTCTAACACATTAATGGTTACGTTGTCCATTTTGTTGTGTGTTACATAGGGTAGTGCAGGTTCTTTATATATCCTAAGGAACCATGGGACCATAGCCAACACCAGTTCCATTCATTATTACTAATAGTTAGTAACAAATGCAATTACCCTTTTAAGTCAACTTTCAGTTTTGGCTCAACATTAATTAGCAGTGATTTCCATTGTTTTCATGATTTAGTGATTAAGTAACTTTATGTATTAATCATGGACCATGGTATTAACACACTTTTGAGATGTGTGTGTATAAGTGGTGTTTTGGAAGGGGGTCTTCCAAAACAAGATAACATATTGGATATATACTTTAGCAGTTTGACATGGGTGTTTCTGCTAATACAAAATCATAAAAGTAACCTATAAAAAAAAGGTTTCAGCAACAGGATTTACAGTACCCTCCAGATGAGCTCTTTTTAACATTTGAGACAAAACACCATTCATTTTCATATACAGAAAAGCACAATTCTGTTGGATTTATATTGTGATTTAGACCAACTCTTTGAAAGTGAACAGAATGTTGTACTGTTGTTAAGTTGAAGATATAGCAAGTTGTTAGCAGTTTGTTAACCACATGCAGGTGAAGTATGACCACAGCAAAATAAACTAGAGAATATGAAGAAACCATATGAACAAATGGAAGAACAATGTATTATGCATCATTTGTACAAGAGCATACATTTATGACCACATTAGATTGTATGTTTTTAAGATTAACATTTGAGTTATTAAAAATGCTCATTTGAATAGGTTATGCAGCTGAATACTGTAAAAGGTCTGTATGAAAAAGAAAGTCATGCAAAATAAACATACATAAACCCTTTATTAACAATAAAGTAAATACAGTAAAACAATATCTAATAAATATGATTTTTAAGATAAAGACGACATAAAAATATATTGAACTGTTTTTTTTTTTTTTTTTTTTATATATATATTTTTTATTAAGGAACAATACACAGGACAATAGGTTCAGAGAACATTACAAATACTGTAACCTGTTCAACAAAAATTAAATGTACAGCGTACAGCCCAGAGGATAATAACAAATCAATGAATATAATTATAGAAGGGGAAAATTAAAAATTATGCAGTTCCTTCAAGAGATGAAATGTTCTTGTAGCCTTCATGTTTTGCATGTTCTCTATTGTTTTCTCCAGATGAAATGCCTTAAAACAAGGTTGTGAATTAGACCATTTACATTTGTGAATATGGTATTTTCCGAGGATAATAAACAGTTGAATAACAAAAATTTATTTATTGGACAAACCACAAAAATCAAAGTATAACATGACATCAAAAATATTGATTCTGATGTTTACATTCAATTTTGTGATTATATATTCTTCCAAATCAGACCAAAATTCTTTTGTGTACATACAGTGATAAAATAAATGAAAAATAGTCTCCTTATTAGATTGGCAAAAAACACAAGACTCTTCTAAGTTTATTTTAAATCTTCTTAACGTATCTTTAACAGGATAAATTTGATGTAACATTTTAAATGAAACTTCTTTTACTTTATTATTAATACAGTATTTATGAATAGTAGTATTTGCCTTTTTCCAATTTAAATCACCCATGGTTGAACACCAAAAAAACTTTGCAGCAGGTGGAACCGAGCACGAAATTGATTTCTAATATATTTATTGGTGCATTTCTTCTTTGTAATGTCTGTATCCCCAATAAAAATTCTATTAAATTCAACACTAATATCTGTGAATGATATGTGTTTTAGAATTTGAAGTGAACCTGTAGGGATTGCATCAAATACAACTGCGTATTCTTTTGGTGTCACTGGGAAGTTAAAATTTTGAAGAAATTCTGAATATGACATGAGCAAACCATCTTTGTTCAGTAAATGTCCTACCAACAGAATTCCTCTATCAAACCATGGCCGACAAAACAGAGACTTCCTTTTATAAAGGATTTATTTGTTATTCCAAATTAAGTATCTATGTGGACTAAAGTTGTGTTTATAAATCAATATCCAAGATAGAAGGGCTTGTTTGTGGAAGTCAGCTAATTTCAATGGAATTTTATCAATAGAAAAATTACATTTCAGTAGAAAATGTATGCCACCAAGACTATTGAACAAATATGATGGAAAAGAGTTCCAGAAGCTGTCAGGGCTTTTCAAGAATTCTATAATCCATTTAATTTTAAAAGTATTGTTTATAGTATGAAAATCCAACACTTCCAGACCACCTTGGTCTCTACATCCTGTGATAACATCTTTTTTGAGATAATGGGGTTTTTTCCTCCAGATATAATCATACAGTATTTTATCCAATTCTTTAATTGTATTTTTTTGGGATATCCAGTGATAAGGCAACATATACGGAGCGTGATATACCTTCTGCCTTTGAAATTAAGACCCTGCCAAATAGAGACAAGTCTCTCATTAACCATGAATTTAGTTTAGATTGTATTTTTTTAACAATTGGATCAAAATTTAACTTATGACGTTCCTCTATATTTTTACAAAGTACAATTCCAAGATATGTCACTTTTTCATTAATTGGTATTCCATCAAGACTGGCCAGACTGCAATTTTTGAGGGGGAACAAAACTGATTTATTAATGTTCATTACCAATCCTGATACCTCACTAAATGTTTTGATACTATTTACTGCAGTCCCAATTTGGTTACGGTCACTTAAAAAGATAGCTGTATCATCTGCAAGTTGGCAAATTTTAAACTTTTTACCAACAGCATTAATTCCTAAAAAGGGAGACATTTTTATGTGTGTAGCCATTGTCTGAGCAACTAAGAGAAACAAAAATGGAGACACCGGGCAGCCTTGTCTAATACCACGTGATATACTAAATCTTTCTGATGTGCCTGTTTTCAATTTAACAGAACTAGAACACCCATTATATAAGGTTTGAATTGCCTTTTGAAAATAGTTACCAAAGCCAAAAAAGGAAATAGATTGTAATATAAATTTATGCTCGATGGTGTCAAAAGCTTTATAAAAGTCAATAAATAGTATGAAGCTATCATTCGGAAGGAGGTCGCTGTAATCTATCATGTCTAAAATTAAACGTATGTTATTGCTTATGTGTCTATTGGGCATAAAGCCAGATTGTTCTTCATCTATAATTTGGTTCAGGCTATGTTTAAGTCTTTTGGCAAAAATTAAAGCAAATAACTTTGCATCATTGTTAAGTAAACTAATGGGTCTCCAGTTTTCAGTGTGCAATTTATCCTTATTTGGTTTGGGAATTAAAGTAATCACGCCCTGTTTCAACGTTGGAGGAAGTTCACCTTTTTCAATGGCCTCTTCAAACACAGATAACAGGAAAGGAGAAAGTTTGTCATTAAATACTTTATAAAATTCTCCTGTTAGGCCATCATTCCCGGGTGTTTTATTGTTTTTTAAAAGTTTAACACAATCCACCAATTCAGGTAAGGAAATTCTTCCATCACAAATTTCTCTAAATTCTTCATTTATTTTCTTAGCATTTGTGGAGATGTTATTTAAAAAAGAATCTATGCCAGAACCTGTGGAAGTGGATGAGTATAAGTCCTGATAAAAGCTAGCAACATGTTTTGAAATTACCTTATGATTATTAGTAATACTTCCATTAACTGACAAATTACTTATTGTATTATATTCAGCATTTCTCCTTTCTAATCCAAAAACGTACTTTGTATTTTTCTCTCCTTTTTCTAGATTACCGCTAGATTTTATTTGTAAATTTAATATTGCTTTAATGACTTGTGATTCATTTTCTCTTTTTTGCTTTGCTAAATACTTCCCTTTTATAATAGCCATCTAGCGAACTTTGTTAGTTCCCAATTTTGTCCATAGTTACCAGAATTACAGGCTTGTTTCCAAAATTTTTCAATGATTCTACTAATTTCTAATTTAAAATCTAAATTGTTAAGTAATGAATTGTTAAGTTTCCAGTAACTGGAAGTATTATTCTGAGAACAACAATTGCTCAAGTAAATTTTAATAAGTATAAGTTTATGGTCAGTTAACACAGCTGGTTCTATCATCACATCTTTGATCTTATCTTCAAGGTCATTAGAGATGAGCCAAAAATCTATGCGTGACTGCAAAGACAGGCTTCTATTGCTCCAAGTATACATTCGCTGCGATTTGTTCCTTTCACGCCAAACATCCATAAGTCCTAGACGCAAACATGTATTTTTAAGTTCACAATTTATGTTTGCAGGTTTTGGAGGCCATCTATCCAAGTTATCATCAAATACTGTATTAAAATCACCTCCCCATAAAACCTTAGCTTCTGAAAATTTCAAATTAAGTCGACAGATTCTATCCTCCACATCTTTAAAGAGAGTCCGATTTCTAATTGTGTCATTGGTGGCATAAATATTAACCATTATGAATTGTTTCTGCTCCAACTCACATACTAAAATAATTAATCTTCCTGAAACATCTTTTTCACTATGAAGAATTTGACCCTTAAAGTTTCCTTTTAAAATAGCCATGCCTGCTGATCGATTATTACCATTCGAAAACCATATTTCACTCCCCCGTTGGCTCTTCCAAAAAGATTCATCTTCTGCACATGCATGAGTTTCTTGAATAAAATAAAAGTCTGCATTTTTAGCTCTGCAGTACAAAAAAAAAGCTTTCCTTCTAAGTAAATCTCTTAAACCTCTGGCACTGACAGAACAAACATAAAGAGACATCAATGAGAAAAAAAACAAAAACAAATTACTAGCTTAACTTTAGTTTAACTTTAGTGTTTTCTATAGGCAACAATCTTCTTGCATAACTAAATAGAACTTTTGCATAAACCATCCTCTTTTCACATTTGGGTTAAATAAACTTCACACTTTGGAGTTTTTTATCAAACTCTAAAGTCCCCGTAAAGCTTTCCTTTATCACAATAAAAGGATAAAGCAGAGAAACTTTCTAAACAAAATGTAAACATTACCATATCTAACTACCTGTTATACAGTACATCTAGGTTGAACGTATTTCTCTGCCATCGATGAACGCTCTCGCCCCGCTGAAATAAGCGGCTTTGCCTTCTTTCCTCGCTCGGTCCACCGCGGGCCACAGTCGACTCCTTGCTTCCTTGTCTGCGGCTGTGAGATCCTCCTTGAAGCGTAAGCTTTGAGTCATGAGAAAAGGACTCTGCTTGGCATGTTCTTGAAGTAAATCTGATGATGATCGGCCGTGGATTCCCCCGCTGATCCTCCCCGGCTCTGAGTCGCCGTGCGGTGTCCACCGCCGTCGTCACTACGTTTCTCTGCTCCTCTGGGACCACGGCTCTGCAGACCTCCTTCACTCTCTCTTTCACATCTTCCGATGAGTTTTCCGCCACCCCTTGAAGTCGCAGGCACCACCTGCGGCTGTATCGTTCCTGGTCATCATCCGCTGGTCCAGTTCTGCAGCTTTTTCCTTCAGTTCCATATTTTCTTTTTTCAAACTTTCGTTTTCTTTTTTCAGACCCATAACATCGGAATGAATTGAGTTTAGACTTTCACAAACGCTCTCAATTTCTTTGGAGTTGTTCTTTATCATTGTTTCCAGGTGGTCTGCTCGGTTGTTGATTTTTTCTGAAATAATCTGTATAATGTTGTTCTGGACTTCTATTAAACTTGGCACTGAAGCTGCGGCTGGTTCAACATTCTTCGTTTTTTTTGGCGCAGGGGTCTTACTTGGTGTACTAGGAGAAGATTCACATCTTCCTCCAGCTTTACAGGCGTATGAATGGATATCCTCATGTTTTCGCTTTTCTTTAGCATGGTCCACTTCCATCCCTTCCAGCGCGGACGTCTGCTTTTTGGTCGACATATTGCTAGCAGACCTAATTTTAAAAGCTAACTCTTCAGATTTGTTCGACGACAGCAATAAAGTTCTGTTTTGTATGTTCAAATCGTCATTCTCAGTTTTTGTAACGAATCCATAAATTGTTCACTTTATAAATGGGGTGGGGGAATATGCACTACATACAAACATTTTGCAAGAAACATGTTGCCGTACCTTCACTCAAGAAAACACGCCTTATCACTGCGCCATCTTGGCCCCCTTTCGGTATTGAACTGTTTTAAAAGTCTCAATAAACTGAAACGCACGTCATCGGTGTTGTCAGTGAATCCGGCCAATCGTGGATCAGTTGTGTCGTCATCAGAACCTGTGCAGCTGCTCTTGAGAAGCTGCGCTGGCAGGAGCGGTTCAAGATGGCGCTCTAGCAACATGTAAGTTGATGTGTTCTGCAAACTCAAGCAGTGTTAGTGACTTTTAGTGCAGTCAGAAAAAAGAGTAAAATTATTTTCCAACTTCTAACATCTACCAGTTGATATTTGTTACCTTATTAGAGAGTAACACAATGGGCAAGTCCGAAAAAAGAAAAAACAAGGGCGTTGCGCAGCCGAATGCTATTCATGCTACCGTTACCAATAGTGAAACGCAGCAAGTTTCCAGTGTTCCTGGTGCAGTAAATCTACATGATTACGTCAAGACAGGCCTGGATGTAATATCTGATGATTTCATGTTGCGCGAGGAGGAATTTCCTGCACTTTTAGATACGCCTTGCAAATCACCTGCAGCCAAACAACGGAAGACTGAGCGTTCTGACATTGCTGACGTCCTCTCTCAACTAGGAGCACTCTCGCAATTGATAAACACTCGGTCTGATTCCCAGGAAAAAATTATAGGAGAAAATACACGTGCGATTACCAACATGAAGGAGGTGATAAACGAAAACACCAGGCAAATCACTAGTGTCAAGGAAGCCATCGAATTTATGAGTGAAGAAGTTAACAGTCTGAAACTCAAATATGGAGCGGTGGAGGCCAAGGTGGTCAAAGTGGATCAGACTAATGAGCAAGAGAGAAGACTAGCACATCTGGAAAGTTATTCGCGACGGTGGAATTTAAGAGTCTACGGAGTGCCAGAGAAGGAGAAAGAAGATGTTAGGCAACAGATCATCCAGCTGTGTCAGCAACTCTTGCCAGAGGACAAAGATAAACTTCCGAACGGCATTGATACTGTGCACCGGCTTGGTCGAAAACAACCGAATAAAACTAGAGGAATTATTTTTCAGTTTGCCTCTCGTTTCTTTCGTGACGCTGTGTGGCGTGCAGCGAAGGAGTCTGCCTTTCTCAGGGAAAATGGCCTGAAAATAACAGAGGACTTGTCTCCAGCAAATAAAGAGAGGAGGAACAAACTATGGCCGGTAGTGGAAAAAGCAAGACAAAACAACAAACGTGCTTACTTTATTGGAGGTAGGGCGTTTGTAGAAGGAGTCGAAATTTTCAAGTTGATGATATGGTTGAAGCCTGTTTGTAATTTGTACTGAACCAGGGGGCTAACGAGAGTCTATTGAATCTCGAGATTGTTGCCTGCCTTAAGTTTTATTACTTTGTTTATACAAAAAGGGGGAAAGGAAAGAAGGAAAAATTTAGTTTAGACCAATTAGTACCTTTAACGAATAAATAATCACTGTCACTCTAAGTTAATTTATATAGGCCTAGTTATGTGAATGTATTGCTAATTAAACTTTTTTTCTGGGGGGTCTGAAAGCACACTAATCTCAGGAATTTGTTATTTTAATTTTGCTCCCCATGGAAGAAAACAAATAAGGAAGATAAATCTAGTTAATTCTAGTATTATATTATTTGCACTGCAGAAATAAGAATTGTACTACGAGATACGATTATTCATGTTCTATGAAGATTGAAATCTAAATTCTGATTTGCACTATATATTTGTACTAGTATAGAGTTTGCTGTTCTCATCATCGGTTTGTGTGTATATTTATACACTTTTAGAGACCGATTCAATTTACCACTTTGCATAGGCTATAGCTTGTATTTTTTTCTCTTACTTATGTCTCTTTCTATTATTTCTTTTAATACTAGGGGGTTAAGAAACATTACAAAAAGGAAAGCAATTTTTTTGTTTCTTAAACAATTTAAATCTGACTTTTGTTTTTTGCAAGAATGCCATTCAACTAAAGAGGATTATGTTTTTTGGAGATCTCAGTGGGGATCTGATTTATGGATGGCTCATGGAACAAGTAACTCAGCTGGTGTTTGTATTCTTAAAAACCGTTTTAATGGGAAGATTGTTTGCTCTGTATGTGATCCAGGTGGTCGATATAATTGCCTTGTTTTGGATTTTTCAAATGTAATTGGTATTATCGTAAATGTTTATGGTTTTAATCAACACAGAGACAACGAAAAACTTATTGATCAAGTAGAAGAACAGGTGTTGAAATTGCTAACTAAATACCCAAATTCTTTTTTAGTTTTTGGAGGGGATTTTAATGTGGTTTTGGATAACACCTTAGATAGATGGCCTCCAAAGTCATCGGATAACTCAAGTTTGTACTTAAAAAGTTTTATGCAACGATTTTCCTTACTTGACAGTTGGAGAGAAACTCATCCTTCTCAAAAAAAATTTACTTGGAGCAATAATTCTCTTTCGAACCAATCTCGTATTGATATGTGGCTTATCTCTAGAAATTTAAATAATGTTTCCTCTAATATTATTCCATCACCTCTCTCTGATCACAAATGCATATCCATCTCCATTCCTCTTTCAGATACTGCTAATTTGCAAAGATCTACCTCCTATTGGAAATTGAACAATTAATTGCTTAAATATAAGGAAGTAAAAGATAAAATTAAGCATATAATCACTAATTATTGGGAAAAAGCAAATAAGGAAAACAATTTTTGCAATAACTGGGAATTAGTGAAATATGAAATTGGCAAATACATGCGTAATTTTGGTAGTAAATTGGCTAAAAAGAAAAACAGTGATGAGAGTAATATAATATGTAAAATCTCAAATCTTCTATCTAAAATTATTCTGTCTGATGTGGAAAAGGTTGAGCTTACTCATCTTCAAAATGCGTTGGATAAGGTTTATAAACAAAAAGCCGAGGGGGCATTTGTTAGATCACAGAAAAAATGGATTGAGGAAGGTGAGCAGAATTCTTCTTATTTCTTTAGATTGGAAAGACAACAAATGGAAAAAAAATCAGATTGAAAAGCTTATGATTGATGGAAATCTTTGTGAAGACCAAAAAGTTATTGCTAATTTTTGTGCCAAATTTTATCACAATTTATACACATCTAAATTTAGCAAACAACATGCTCATAATTTTTTTGAATCGTCATTTTCCATTAATCAATTAGGTAACACTGATCAAACCTTTTGTGACTCTCCCATTACCTTAAAAGAAATTGATGAAGCAATTAAATCCTTAAAAACGAATAAATCCCCTGGTACAGACGGTCTAACGTCAGAATTCTATCATGCATTCATTGAAAACATAGCTCCTTTTTTGTTAAATGTCTTTAAGGAAAGCATAAACAACTTATCTCTCCCTCCTACTTTATGCCAAGGGTTGATCACTTTAATTCCCAAACCAAATAAAAATATTACTTTAATAGATAACTGGCATCCAATTACATTATTAAACAATGATTATAAAATAATTGCTTTAGTACTAGCCAAAAGATTAAAAGGAGTATTACATTCTATTATTGATGAAGCACAATCTGGCTTTATGCAAAATAGACATATATCTAACAATATAAGATTAATATTAGATATTTTAGATTATTCTGATATAATTAATAATGATAGCTTCATTCTTTTCTTAGACTATTACAAAGCTTTTGATACTTTAGAACACGATTTTCTTTTTCAAGCACTTAAAAAAATTGCATTTGGTGGTTCATTCTGTAAGATGGTGAAAATGTTGTATATAAATGGAAATAGCTCTATTAAACTAAAAAACGGTACCTCTCCCAGATTTTTCCTTGATCGTGGTGTTCGACAGGGATGTCCAGTGTCTCCTTATTTATTTTTAATTGCAGTACAATTTCTGAATTTGCATATTAAAAGGAGCAACCTAAAAGGCATCACTGTTGGATCCACAAATTTAATCATTAGTCAATTAGCTGATGACACAGCGTTGTTTTCGGAAGATTATTCTCAAATCCCTATAGCCTTGAATATTCTTCAAACATTTTCTAAAGCTTCTGGTTTAAGTCTGAATACAGATAAATGTGAATTATTTCCCATTAAAAATTGTAGTGTTTCCTCATTATATGGCATAGCTGTTAAAAGCTCTGTTAAATATCTTGGTATAGAAATAACTAAAGATAAAAATAGATGTGCAACTAATTTTAACCCAATTATTGTTAAAACAAAGAAAAAACTCAACTGCTGGCTTCAAAGGGACTTGTCTATTAAAGGAAGAATTTTGCTCACCAAAGCCGAGGGGCTTTCACGTCTCTCCTATGCTGCCCAATCTCTGTATGTTGATAAATCCACAGCTAAAGTGATTGATAGAGATCTGACAGATTTCGTCTGGAAAAATAAAATCCACTATATGAAGAAATCAGTTATTCTAAACTACTATAACAAAGGTGGCTTAAATTTGATTGACTTTAATTCTTTAAATAATACTTTTAAAATAAATTGGCTTAACCGGTATTTGAAAAACCAAGACTCCATCTGGAATATCTTCCCACAACAAGTTTTTTCTCATATTGGGGGTATAAGATTTTTACTGATGTGCAATTACAACATATCAAAAATTCCTGTCAAACTTTCAAATTTCCATCAACAGGTACTTTTGGCATGGGCTTTGATATATAAACACAATTTTTCCCCCCATAATTTTTTTATTTGGAATAATCAAAATATCTTATTCAAAAATAGATCTTTATTTTATGATAAATGGTTTAATAACGGTTTATTTTTAGTTTGTCAGCTTTTTAACAACCAAGGTTTTTTAATGACGTACACAGAATTTCTTTGTAGATACAGTATTCCAGTTACCCCCAAGGAGTTTGCCATAGTTATGGGAGCTATACCAACAGGAATATGTATCCTCTTTAAAAACTGCTTTTACTCTCCTACAATAATTAATACTTTTCCTGAGCCAACTAAAACTCCTATAGGTAAAATATGATTTTCAGGATTTTTCAGGATAATAATAAAGTTAGATCCCTTTTTCTTATGGACATAGTTTCTGTCTCTCCTGCAACCTCTTACTGGAATAATTTATTTAAAAATTTAAATTGGGAAAAGATTTGGTCCTTACCACAAAAATATTTTTTAACGAATAAAGTAAAAGAAGTATCCTTCAAAATAATAAATAAATTTTACCCTGCTAAATACTTTATGATTAAATATAAAAGTTGTATTGACACAAGATGCTCATTTTGCCAAGTTCACACTGAAACTGTTTATCATTTATTTTGGTCCTGTTTCTATACTAAACGACTATGGGAGAATATTGAAACTTTTATTAAAGACAATACTCAGCAAGATATATCAGTAACTTTTAAATACATTATTTTTGGATACTTTGATTCTGATCCCATTAAAAAAAAAAAACTTGCTTTGTAACTAATTTAATTTTTTTTATTGTCAAATTTTATATCCATAAATGTAAATTCACCAACAACAAACCAATCTTTATTGTTTTTTTGAAAGAGTTTGAAATGTACCTTAACACCATCTCGTCCTCAGTAAATAAGAAGGCGTTAAAAACATTTTTAATTTGTAATGACCTTAATTTATTTAGGCCTGCTCTAAGTGATGTATAACATATCTCACCCTCTTGATTTCTTTTTTTTGTTGTTGTTGTTTTTGTATCTTCTATTTTTCATTTATTGTTATTTTCTTCTTTGTTTTAGATGACACTGTACATAATGTTGTTATATTTGTACAGTTTTATTTACAATTTTGTTACAGAAGTGTATATTATGATTGTTATCTTTGTATTGTTTGTATGCATAAATAAAAAAATAAAAAAAGAGAAGCTGCTCTGGCTGAGTCCTCCGGCTACTCTCGAATCGCTCTCGCGGTACTTTGATGGCATACGTCACAGTCGCATGGCGTCGGCGCTGTATCAAGTCGGACAAAATTTCTAACCGGCATGCACTGCTTCAAGTCAGCCGCCGATCGGTCTGCGCAGAGCTGCATGAAGTCGAACAAGCCTATAGATAGATGACCTATCGACAGCTTCTGCCTACTGGCGCGGACGAGCTGCGGCGCCGCCATCTTAAACCGGTCACCCGCTCCACTCAGTGTAATCTGTATGGCAGGCGCAATGAACTGGCAGCGCATTTAATTAATCATACCTCACTGAATAAACTATGGAATAGTCTCCCAAACACTGTTCGAGATGCAGACACACTCTCTCAGTTTAAGTCTAGACTAAAGACTCATCTATTTAGCCAGGCATACACCTAATTTATCCCACAATTAGGCTGCTTTAGTTGGGTCTGCCGGAACCAGAAACCAGAAACATTGAGCATGATCTCTAACTCTGCAATAAATTCAATGGCATCTACGCTTACATCTTTTTATTTGTTTCCCTGTCTCAACCTCGGGACTCCTATCCTGAGGTCACCAGAACCGGCTGGATCCAGCACCATTCCTGCTTCATGTTGGACTCCACTGCTACATGTCGCAGAATGATGATGACTAAATGCAGCCGGTGCCAGCCAAACATCACTTCAATCTATTATGACGGACTTCAGAGGATAAAATTATGCCAACTCCAACCTGCATCACCTCGGTCTATTTATGGACTACGATCCTGAAATGAAATGCTTAGACTAACAATTGCCAACAAAAGCCTTCATCAGCCAATTAACAAGGACAATTGCATCTATGTGAACTTCTGCAATTAATCAAGATGGACTTCAAAGACTTTGGTCATTAATCTTACAGTTCAAACACAATCTATGTTTAATCAATGACCCTGATCACTTAGTTTAATAATTTTAAACCATGATTTTACCTATACATAATTAATATTTACATTACATTCATAATGTTAGCCAGAGGGGCACTGGCCCCCACAGTGAGTCTGGTTTCTCCCAAGGTTATTTTTCTCCATTAATCTACATCTTATGGAGTTTTGTGTTCCTTGCCACAGTCGCCTACAGCTTGCTCACTGGGGTTATTAATACAATTATCATTTAATTATTTATAAACACTATTAAAATTCGTATTTTATCTAAATTACACAATGATGATTAATCGACTTTATAGACATTACAGTTCTTATCGTCTGTTAATGCTAATATTCTGTAAAGCTGCTTTGAAACGATGTGTGTTGTGAAAGGCGCTATACAAATAAAATTGACTTGACTTGACTTGACTGAATACCGAAATGATTTTCACGCTGAGTTTTTTTTGCTGCAAAGGTCATTCATGTAGCTATGATACAGGACACATGGTTCGGCGTATTTTAATATTCATATTAGGCTTAACAGTAATATAATATTCTGATATAAGATATAAAGTGACCAGACATCCAAAATCAAAATATGTGATGTAGGATATAAGGTATTTTATAAATCACACACTGTAAATATGATAAAGAATCAGAAACAGATAGTTGCAGTAAAGTAAGATATTTTAATAAGTTGAAGAAACTATTTATAATGATTTGTGACACACACACACACACACACTCTCTATCTCTCTCTCTCTCTCTTTCTCACAAACAAACAAACAAGCGCACAAACACGAACACACTGTCTCTCTCTCACACACACAATCACACACACACCTAGCTAACGTTAGCTGGCAACGATTTCAGTACAGTAATATCAAAGATCCTTGCTCCTTCTCAATTATCTGGTAATATTCTATTCACAAAATACAACCAATAGTACGGTAATGTTAAAACTTACTTGTGAAAAGTAATCCCCCGGGCCCTATTTGCGATGGTCCGCCGATTAGAACAGGAAAATGCTCCACAGTGCTCTGGCATCTCTGCTGCCGCGCAACGAAACTAAGAGTACGACCGGTTTAAGATGGCGGCCGTATTTCTCAGGGCGCAGGGCATCTAGTCTCTATATGTGGAGTAGTTTAGTTGGTAATACCTGTTGGAAAAAAGTATGGATGCTTCCACATCTCTTTTTTTTAACCAATAAAGTAAAAGAGATTTCTTTTAAAATAATTCATAAAAGCTACCCTGCAAATCACTATCTAAAAAAGTTCAAAAAGGATATTTCCTCCAGTTGCTCTTTTTGTGACAACTCTGACGAAACTGTAGTTCATCTTTTTTGGTATTGTCCATTTACGAAAATGTTTTGGCAAGATGTTTTAGGATGTATTAGGTCTGAAATCTAGATAATGAATGTGTGTTGTACTGGAAGGATGTGGTCCTAGGCTTTGTTGATTATGATAAATCTAAAAAAGGTCATTTTTACGTGATTAATATGATCTTATTACTAGCAAAATTCCATATTCATAAATCTAAATGCCAAACCTCTCTTTCTTATATTTATTAAAGAACTTGAAAAATATCTATTATCAATTAAGTTGTCTGAGAACAAAAAAGCCTTAAAAACATTATCTGTTTGTAATTATTTTCCTTTTTTTAGTGTCATGTAATTCTTATAATGTATCAATATGTTTAATTTATATCATTTCCCCATTGTTATTTTTATTTTTTTTATTTTTTATTTTTGTTGTTTTTGTATTCTGTTATCTGTTATTAGTTGTGTATTGTGTTAAGCATTAAAAAAAAAAATACAAAAAAATAAATAAATAAATAAAAATAAATCTAGTCTCTATATGATGTCTATGACCTTTTCCTGCTTCTTCTTCTTCTCTTCGTTTTTTTGGCGGATCGCAAACATTTCAAGGTGCATACCGCCACCTACATACAAGAGTGTGTATCACCATGTCACTTAGCTCATATTCTGTTACTCAATCTAGTGCATTTTAAAAATGTAAAAAGTGCCCTCCTGATCTCTCTTACCACTTCTTCCTCCCCTTCAGTTCCCAATACCCCTTTTAGATCCCATGCACGCTGTTTCTCTTACTTTGTCATGTAAGTTTCTTCTGTCAGATTCATATGGAACAATGCATGATGACATGATCTACATTTTCTTTATCTCCACAGTTATCACACTTATTTTCATAGCCTTTTCCACTTCATTACTTACTTGGACAAGAGCGTCAGTTGTGGATCTTCCTTTTCTAAATCCAAACTGATACTCTGATAATAATACTCTCCTTTCCAGAACATATGTTAATCTACTTACTATTATTTTTTCCATCCATTTACATAGTCAAAGCTATTGGGTCTGTAATTTCCCGGATTAGCAGGTGGACAACTCTGGACCTTTTATCTGCTCCTTGTAAATGGGATAATGAGGGAATAACACACACCTGGCCATGGAACAGCTGAGCAGCCAATTGTCCCATTACTTTTGGTCCCTTAAAAAGTGGGAGGCACACTGTTGTAATTCCTACACCGTTCACCTGATTTGGATGTAAATACCCTCAAATTAAAGCTCAAAGTCTGCAGTTAAAGCACATTGTTTCATTTCAAATCCATTGTGGTTGTGTATAGAGCCAAAATGATTAGAATTGTGTCGATGTTCCAATATTTATGGACCTGAATGTACTTGTTCCAGCTCTTGTCCATCCATTTTAATACTCACTCTAGGGTTTTTCCTCTTTTTGTGTAACAAATGACCTGTGTTTTCGCTACTGAGAACCGAAAACCCCAGTATTTGCCCAACTCTCAACCTTGTTTACTGCCCCCTGCAGGCTCTTCACTACATATGTCTAATTTTTTCCCCTCTTCCATAATGCACCATCATCTGTGTACAATGATCTACCTACTCCCATGTCTATTTGTGACTAAATATCATTAATCATTAAATTAAACAATATTGGAATGCATATGCTACCTTGGGGAGTTCCATTTTCTATAGAATATACTTGAGAAAATGAAGTGCCAACTCTTTCTTGTATGGTCCTATAAAATAAAAAATCTTTGATCCAATCATACATCTTTCCTGAAATTCCCATTTTATCAAGTTTCATTAACAAACCTTCCTGCCACAACATATCATATGCCTTTTCTATAGTGAAAAATACTCCAACTATTTCCTCTTTATTCACTTGAACCTTTCTTATTGCCGTCTCCAAACTAATCACAGAATCCATTGTATTTCTCCCCTTCCTGAAACCACTCTGGTATTGGGAAAATAACCATTTTTCCTCAGTAAAATACATAAATCTTGACACTACCATTCTTCCATAAGTTTGCACAAGTTTGAGGTCAGTGATTTAAGCCTATAACTGCTTGATTGAGAATTATCTTTCCCTGGCTTAACAATTGGCACTATAAGCCCATGTTTCCACACAGACAGTAATTTCCCTGTTTCTCATATTTTATTAAACACACCCAGTATTGTCTTTAGTGATGTTTCCGATTAACACATATCTCAACACAAATGTCATCTTTTCCTGGAGAAGTCTGTCTAACCCCCGCAAGTGCTCTCTTCATTTCATATAATGTAAACTCTGCCTCTATTATACTACCTTCATACCCTCTTTTTTCCAAAATTTTAGGATTTTCTCTTACACATTGTTCCCTATATTTTCTAATTTCTTCAGAAATATTGTCATTACTATGCGCTTTCATAAATGTTTCTGCTAATACCTCTGCCTTTTCACTATCTGTAACTATTAATTTATCCTTATTTATTAATACCAGTATACTGCTATATCTCTGAATCCCACTCATCTTCCTAATTATCCACCCTATATAATTAATTTCAATGTCTTCTCCAATGCTATCACAAAATTCCCTCCAATATTTCCTCTTTGCTATTCTTATTACAGGCCTTACTATTGCTTGTGCCCTCTTATAGCTTATTAAGTCAACGTAGTTAAAGCTTCTTTTTACTTTCCTAAGAGCCCTTTTTTCTTTTTGACACAAACTCACTACATTCTTCATTCCACCAAGGAACCACTTTTTTCCTTTTTCCTACTTTCTTTTTGCCAATTACTTCTTCTGCTGCTCTCCATATCACTTCACTTACTTTTGCATTAAATTAATCTCCATCCTCCATTTTATCCAAAAACCCTTCCATGTTATTTTTACAAATCTCCTTATATTTTTCCCAATTAGCCTTTTTATACTTCCATCTCTCCTGGCTTTCTACCTTCCCTTATTGAATATCTGTCCCTATTTCACAGAAAATTGGAAAATTATTACTTCCTATATTGCTTCGAGTCAATACTTTCCATGCACTCTTCCTAGCTAAATTATCTGATCCCAACGTTAAATCTATTGCTGAGACCTTTCCACAACCTATATCTATTCTTGTGCCCGACCCATCATTTATACACTGTACAAATTTCTGTACAGGAAAATCTATCTTGATCGAAACTATGGGTCCTTGAGGCATTTTGTTCACCATAAGAAATAAGTTATGTACACCAAGTTTCAGAAGAATTGGAAAAATGGGGTGGAAATGACATCACTTTGAAAATGGGGAATTTGGGCGTGGTCTGTAGTGCCCCTAAGGGTGAATGTGGGCCATTCTTGATTTGTGGGATCCTAATGGCCTGTAGTATCAATGTGCCAATTTAGAAAATTTTTGACCAGTGACTATTTGAGATATTGGGGATCAAGGAGAAGAAGAAGAAGAAGAAGAAGAAAGAAGAAGAAGAAGAAGAAGAAGAAGAAGAAGAAGAAGAAGAAGAAGAATACCATCAATAACAATAGATTTCCTCCTACTGGAGGCATCTAATAATACATTTGTAAATAACAATAGATTTCCTCTTACCGGAGGAATCTAACAATAAAACCATCAATAACAATAGATTTCCTCCTACTGGAGGCATCTAATAATACATTTGTAAATAACAATAGATTTCCTCTTACCGGAGGAATCTAACAATAAAACCATCAATAACAATAGATTTCTAATAATAGATGAATCTAATAAAACTGTCAATAACAATAGATTTCCTCCTACCGGAGGAATTTTATAAAACCATCAATAACAATAGATTTCCTCCCACCGGAGGAATCTAATAATAATAATAAAATTTAGATTTAGATTAATAGATTAGTAATCTAATAATGAAACAATACACCAATGAAAACAAGACACATGAACATGGAGGAAGAACAGGACATCACATGTAGGGAAACCACATGACATGAAACAGGAATTAGACTTATCAAAACAGATTTAAGACATGAAATCTAAACATGACATCACCCATTATACAACTTCAAAGTATTTGATGCATGTGGACAGATGATTTTCTTTATTTTATGATTATGCTTGGAATCTATTATAATCAATTATGAAGTCATATTCATTAATGAACATAAATGTAAATGTAAATGTTATACCTACCTAATTGTGAGAATTAGTTCTTAAAGCTGCGCAGTGTACGATTTTTTTTGGATAAAAACAAAGATAATTGCCATTATTGATTGAGTACATAAACAATCAGTGTTCAAAACAATGCTCTTACCTTACATGGCAACCTTTGACATGCCATGAAGCTGTCTGGGGTTTGGCTGAAACATGACATGGAGCAGACTGAGCTTCGGCTGAGACATGGCAAGGAGCAGACTGAAGCTTGGCTTTGACATGGCATAGTCTGGGGCTTGGCTGAGACATGGCATGGAGCAGACTGAGATTCGGCTGTGACATGGCATGGATCAGTCTGGAGGTTGGCTGAGACATGGCATGGAGCAGTCTGAGGCATGGTTGTGACGTCGCATGGAGCAGGCTTAGGCATGGCTGTGACATGGCATGGAGCATGTTGAGGCATGGCTGTAACATGGCATAGAGCAGGCTTAGGCATGGCTGTGACATGGCATGGAGCATGTTGAGGCATGGCTGTAACATGGCATGGAGCAGGCTGAGGCGTGGCTGTGACATGGCATGGATCAGGCTGAGATGTGTCTGTGACATTGCACGTAGCAGGCTCAGACGTGGCTGTGACATGGCATGGAGCAGGCTGAGGTGTTGCTGTGACATGGCATGGAGCAGGCTGAGGCGTGACATGGCATACAGCAGACTCTGGTGTGGCTGTGACGTGGCTTGGAGCTGACTTTGGCGTGGCTGTGACATGGCCTGGAGCTGACTCTGGCGTGGCTGTGACATAGCCTCAAACTGACTCTGGCATGGCTGCCATGACTTGGGGCAAAGTCCTGGAAGGCAGAGCTGTGAGAGGCTGGAAATGGATGACTGGGAAAAGACCTCAGTGGTCGCGAACATGAACAGAGTCTCAGGAGTGACCTCTATGGTCGTGGGCATGGACTAAGACTTAGGAATGACCTCTGGGGTCATGGGCGTAGACAGAGACTCGGGAACGACCTCTGTGGTCATGGGCGTAGACAGAGACTCTGAGACGACCTCTGTGGTCGGAAGCATGGGCAGAGACTTGGAAACGACCTCTGTGGTAGTGCACATAGGCAGCGACTCGGAAACGACCTCCGTGGTAGTGCACATGGGCAGAGACTTGGAAAACGACCTCTGTGGTAGTGTGCATGGGCAGAGACTTGAAAACGACCTCTGTGGTAGTTCACATGTGCAGAGATTCGGAAACGACCTCCGTGGTAGTGTACATGGGCAGAGACTTGGAAAACGATCTCTGTGGTAGTGTACATGCGCAGAGACTTGGAAACAAAAGTCTTTCTCCTCCTCCGGGAGGCCAAAGTTAGTAGTGCAGGCTCTGGGACGGACGAGATTGACAACGCTGGCAGGCGTGGGACGCTGGCTCATCGAACATGACACGGGACGCTGGCTCGTCGACCATGACGTGGGATGCTGGCTTGGCGGCCATGACATGAAACTCTGGCTCTGCATCCGACTCCCCCACAGTGAACGTGGAACCAATGATCTGCAGGACGAGGTCCATATATTGAGGGTGAGGGTACTCTTACCGCCTGGCATCAAAATGGAGATTGGCTCATTAAGTCCAGATCGCAAAAGTCCTCCACATAGTCCTCCAGGGGACGATTTCCCTGATGTAGGCACAGAAGCCGAACTGCTTGGTTCATTATTCTGTCAAGTGTTCTGTAACGTTGTGCTGACACTGGCAAATGATGAAGACAATGAAATGAAGAACCAAAGTGCAGATTTATTTACAATAGTGCAAACCAAAAACCGTAAATACAATCTGAAAACATGAACTAGACATAAACTAGATTTGACATAAACCAGACTGGGCTTGACTTAAACATAACATGACTTGACTATGGACTATGTTACACATTCAATACTTGACAAGGGACAATGTAAAACATGAGGGCTTAAATACATTGACATGGGTTAACAAGACAACCAATGAACAGACAGAACTATAAAAAAGATAACAACACTAATCAAATTAAATCAATGACAAACTAGAACTGTTAAATAACCGTGCCATTAGGGTTGCTGTGCACGATGGGCAATAACGTAACCTCGCTTTGACTGTCGAGAAGATGTGTGCTGTAGAGCTTGCATCAGTGTGGGCTCTGCAAAAGTGCGCATCGAGGGCACATATCAACCACAAAGTATGCGTGAGCACCCTTCTGATACCTAAAATGAAAAATGAGACACCCTGCGGTCTCATGGAGTTAATGGACACATGAAATAAGTACACAAGACTGAAAATTCATATGAAGTGTGCCATTTGGGACAGAATGTTAGCAAGACACAAGTTAACTATATTTGCTTTTGGCTAATTAGCTGTAAAGTCGAGGCACTGATCACGACCTGGAGGGAGGGAGGGCGGGCATCAACAAAATCTCATCTACTGACCTGATGTTTTGATTTTTTATTTAATAGATATATTTGTTTGACAGGGAAGCTGTGCGCAAACAGGAATATATATATTAATTTATTTATAAAAAAAAAAAAAAACACCCCAGAAAAAAGGGCACTTTCTCTCGAGGAAGAAAAAGGGCAGGTGCTCAAGCCCCTTTGATTTCTATGTGTGCACGTGCCTGAGGGTGAGTAAATGATGAGAGAAATATATTTTTGGGGTAAACTAATTTTATTTGAAAGACTATCTAGGCACATAATAACACTGGATAGCTGTGACTGTTTATAACTATTTTAAAATGTACAAGCTCACACTTTAAATGGTCAGTGCTTTGATTTTTAAATCATTAAAATAGCAACAGATCGGAGAAAAAAATGGAGATTGAGTGATTATTTTTACATTTTACATGCCATTCAAAAACGTGGTATTTTACAACATAAGAGAGAGATGAAAAAAACTTAAAATAATACCATTTGTACTTTTCAATTACTTGGGATGTCTATGTTCAGGGCGAAGGCTAAATTGTTACTGTCTCTTTAAGAGGGTTTTATCGCATGATAGCCTACGATATTCAAGGCACAGTTCAGTTTAATCTTTTGAGAACTGAGAAGTATCATTATTTTCGTTTTGTGCCGTGCTTGTTGCATCTATATTCATTGTGAGATAATAAAATACAGACTGCGTGAATGGTTGATTTGGTTCACTTGAAGTGTTTCAGAAAGATTATCGCGAAGACAGAGACTGAGCACCCTGTTTATTTTCTTACATTTCATAGTTCGTAATGATGTATTAAATGTATCTGTATGGGTGTAACAGAGCCACAGACTCGAAGATAGTGTTGAACCCGGAGGTATAGTTTATTGCACGGAAAAGGGGAGAAGGAGAAACTGAGTGCACAATGACGTGCAACGGAGTGAGTATCAGAGGAGGTTGATGAAGGGGCGATGAAGTAATGAGCCTTGACACACCTGAGTGTTGGAGTGGAGAACTTGGTAGTAAGTCGCTGGGATGAATGAGCGAGGAGCCCGGAATGGCGATCACTGGAACTTAATGCAGAGGCACTTGAAAATGGAGCGTTGAAACACGCCGGAGCATTGGAGAGGAGAATATCGTCGAACGTAACTGGAACGAAGAAGCAATGAGCGTTAGAAGGAAGCCAGGAAACGTCTTGGAGAAGGAGCAGGTAAGTGAGTCTATGTTTCACGTATGAGATCAGACCAAGAGTGAACGGAGAGTGGAGCTTTTATGTTGTGACGCAGATTGATGAGGGAACAGGTTTCAGGTGCGGGTGATTAGTACTCTGGAGAGAGGGAACGTGGAGTGAAAGTGCTGGGAGTGTCAGGCTGAACTGTTACATTACCCCCCCCCTCCAGGGGCTGCTCCCGAGGGGCGTGTAGTCCGGCGTCTGGGGCGCCCACGACCACGAGGAGCAGGTCGATCTGGGTGGGTATCGTGGAAGTGGGAAAGAAGGTTAGGATCCAAGATGTCATCACGAGGTATCC
The DNA here is from genome assembly GCF_025860055.1 of Xyrauchen texanus. Taxonomy (NCBI): domain Eukaryota; kingdom Metazoa; phylum Chordata; class Actinopteri; order Cypriniformes; family Catostomidae; genus Xyrauchen; species Xyrauchen texanus. Next base: position 40,094,155 of record NC_068307.1, read on the forward strand.
ACGATCTTTCCTCTGGTCCATATCCCTCCCAGTCGATGAGATACTCCAAGCGACCTCTACGGCGCCGGGAATCCAGGATGTCTCGGACTGCATAAGTCAAGCTTGGTAAAGATAGTCGCTCCTCTCAACAACTCCAGGGCAGCAGGAACTAGGGGAAGAGGGTACCGGAACTTCACGGTTATCTTGTTGAGAGCGTGATAATCAATACTGGGACGGAGACCTCCATCCTTCTTGGCCACAAAGAAGAAGCTAGAGGCAGCTGGAGAGGTGGATGGGCGAATGTAACCCTGAGAGAGAGCCTCCGTTATGTACTCTTCCATGGCGGTCTGCTCTGGAATGGAGAGAGGGTAGATCTTACCTCTGGGTACAGGTTCGCCCGGCAGGAGGTCGATAGAGCAGTCCCAGGGTCGGTGAGGTGGTAGTTGTGATGCCTGAAGGGGACAGAATACGTCCTGAAAGTGGGAGTAGCAGGAGGGAAACACTCTGGACTGTGAGCTGGTCGGGCTTTCGATGGAAGTGGTGTTTAAATGGACAACAGATTCCCTGGAAGTAGTAGAGAGGTTTGGAGCAGGTAGGTTGGGAAAACAGGTGGAGAAGCATTTGGGTCCCCACTTCAGAACTTCACCGGAAGACCATCAGATGACGGGAGAGTGTTGGACGAGCCAGGGGCGGCCTAGGATTATGTCAGTAGTGGAGTTATCTAGTACCAGTAGGGTGATATCCTCCGTGTGCAGGCATCCTACTTGAAGCTTGATGGGGCCGACCCAGTGACGGACATGCCCCCTGCCTAAAGGTTTGCCAATTATGGTTTGGATCTGGAGACAGGGTTCACAGGTGTGTTTCTGGAGGAGGAGACGTTTGCAGAGCGTGTCAGCGATGAAACTGCCGGCTGACCCAGAGTCGAGGAGCGCGGGTACTGAGAGAGTGGAAGCAGAGGCAGTAAGTGAGACCTTAGTTAGGAGTGGGGAAGAGCAGATTCTTGGAGAGTGTAAATAACTCATCAAAGGGCGAGGTGGCCGAATGGGACACGAAGAGATTACATGTCCCTCCTTTCCACAGTACAGACACAACCTCTGGGTCAAACGGCGTTGGCGCTCAGCAGGGGACAGGTGGTAGGAGTCCAGCTGGATGTTGTCACCTTCGGGTTCATAGGAATAGTTGGAGAGTGGTGGGCAACAGCTGGAGGAAGTGGCACCGCAGGCAGCTTGGCAAGACAAGACCTCATACGATTAGCCACCCGGATGGAAAGTAGTATGAAGCGCTCTAGACCCATGGCATCATCAAAAGAAGAGAGATGTAGTCGCAGCCGTGGTTCCAACCCCAAGCGGTAAACAGTGAGGAGAGACGACTCATTCCATCCACTGGAGGCTGCTAGTGTGCGAAATTTCAGGGCGTAGTCATTGATGGAACTCTTACCCTGGCGGAGGTTATACAGTTGTTCACCTTGCGATGTATCCCCTGCGGGGAAACCAAAAACTTCCCGGAAGTGTTGGGTGAAGCCGTCAAAGGATAGAGTTACGGGGCTATTGGAGTCCCAAAGAGGTTGGGCCCATTGTAATGCTTGCCCAGTTAGAAGAGAGATGATGAATGCCACCTTAGAGCGTTCTGTGGGGAAACGATGTGGTTGCATCTCTATAGTTAGTGAACACTGAGTCAGAAAGCCACTGCAGTACTCCGCCACTCCTGAGTAGGGCGCTGGGTTGGCGACGGGTGTCGAAGAATTACCCGGAGAAGAAATAGCGGAAGTGCCGGTGGATAATGGCGGAGCGGAGGGATCCAAGTTGCAAGTGAGTGCTTGCTGAAGAGCATCTACGAGGGCTTGAATGGGATCGGGTCCTTCCGGGTTCATGATGTTGGTGGTCTGATCTTCTGTAACAGAACCACAGACTCGAAGATAGTGTTGAACCCGGAGGTATAGTTTATTGCAGGGAAAAGGGGAGAAGGAGAAACTGAGTGCACAATGACGTGCAACGGAGTGAGTATCAGAGGAGGTTGATGAAGGGGCGATGAAGTAATGAGCCTTGACACACCTGAGTGTTGGAGTGGAGAACTTGGTAGTAAGTCGCTGGGATGAATGAGCAAGGAGCCCGGAATGGCGATCACTGGAACTTAATGCAGAGGCACTTGACAATGGAGCGTTGAAACACACCGGAGCATTGGAGAGGAGAATATCGTCAAATGTAACTGGAACGAAGAAGCGATGAGCGTTAGAAGGAAGCCAGGAAACGTCTTGGAGAAGGAGCAGGTAAGTGAGTCTATGTTTCACGTATGAGATCAGACCAAGAGTGAACGGAGAGTGGAGCTTTTATGTTGTGACGCAGATTGATGAGGGAACAGGTTTCAGGTGCGGCTGATTAGTACTCTGGAGAGAGGGAACGTGGCGTGAAAGTGCTGGGAGTGTCAGGCTGAACTGTTACAATGGGCACAAATGACGCAGTATTTTATTTAAGTTGTTTCCGCTGTTTCGAGAGAAAAATATAGCAGGACGTCACCTGGAATAATGCCAGAATTCAATATAATTATACAAGATTTCTTTCTCAACTCTTTGTTCACTTGAGACATAACAGACTCCCCAATATATCATGTAGCCTATTTTTAATTTTTTTTTTGTATGAAATTGTCCGTTCAGACGCAAGCAGGAGCGAAAGCGAACTCTCATCGGAGTGCGTGCGTTAGACGCGACGCGGCTCGCTGTGTCACACAATCTGCTCGCAAACATGTATTTGAGTTGTTTTCACATTTGTTGAGTTGAATAGTGTAAAATCACTTGAATGTTCAAACAGGCAAACATTGTATACAACTGAACCGACAAACCTTCGTGAAGATGCGAGCAAAAATGATCTTGCCTCGCGGATCGCGTGTTGTCAGAGACAACCCTAAAACAACATAATTCTCGGAAGTTTTGATACGTTAGGATCGATCAGCCCATCCCTACTTTCTTTAGACATATGTTTCATGTACGTGTTATACGTTTCTGTAAGTTTTTGTGACATGTTTCAGAAAGATAATCGCTTAGACAGAGACGGCGCAGCCGGTTTATTTTCATCTTAACAGGACATCGCAGCGGCATCCGTGTTGATCACTGCAATAATTCATAATTCAGTATATTGATACCCGATTTCTTTATCAACTGTTTGTTCACTTGAGACATAAGAGGGTGATTTCAAAGCATTTTGAAAGTGACACACTTCCTTCTGCCAGTTGGTGGCGCTATAACTTTGACTCACAATAGTCACATCCATGTGATCGGCCTCTTCCAGCGAACACACTGCTGAAGTTTCATCGAGATCAGTTAATGTATGCAGAAGATATAACACACTTCCTTGCTTTTATGCTCCCTTTATGTGATTTGTGGAGCTTCAAAGTTCATTTGCAATGTGTTCCACATTCAAACCAAAATATCTGACTTTCTGTTGGTCTGAGCTAATGACTGTAAATTAGAAAGTTGTCCGGCTCGATGAGAGCAATATAATTACTGAGTTTTGTGACTCTAGGTCGAAGTATAAAACCAACCCCCCACTTTTGTCAAAAGGTGGCGCTACTGAGCCCCTGCACCACGCATAAAAAAAGAATATTAAAGTTTGAAGCGCTGCCACGGCAACATTATCTAAGATATCAATAATCCTTTCACATGTCTACATCTGCCATGTGTTTACATTATACACATAAAGTTTTAAGTAAATCGGGTAAAAATAAGAGGGTGATTTCAAAGCATTTTGAAAGTGACACACTTCCTTCTGCCAGTTGGTGGCGCTATAACTTTGACTCACAATAGTCATATCCATGCGATCGGCCTCTTACATCAAACACACTGCTGAAGTTTCATCGAGATCAATGAATGTATGCAGAAGTTATAACACACTTCCTGTTTCCCTTTTCGTGCCATAATTTTGTTTCCTCGCCACGGCCAAACCGTTCGAGATATCAAAAATCCGCTGTCAATTTTTCATCCTCAATGTCTTGACTTCATGCTGACCGAGTTTCGTGGCAATTGGTGGAATTCTCTAGCAGGAGTATTTCAAATTCCATTGCATGCGTTTTCCAAACAACCCTAAATAGACGATTTCCTTTTGGGCTGGGGTAAAAAGTAAAAGTATGAAGGATATATGAAACGATGAGATCAATATGTGTACCAAGTTTCATATTATTCCATGCAAGCGTGTTTGATTTATGGACCAAGTTCTCGGACCCTGTTCCAGGGGGCGCTGTCGAGAAAATGGGGCCAAGCGATGATCCGGAGGCCTTCCTCGACCTGTTCGAGAGGTATGGAGGTGGCCCGCCTATTGCCCCTACTTTCCGGGGAGGCGCAGCTGGCGGCACAACAACTTCCCACCGCCAGCCTCCTGGACTATAGCCACCTGAAGAAAGCCATCCAGCAACAGGTCGGTCGGACCCCGGAGCAGAGTCGACAGCTTTTCCACTTGTTAAGCTTCGGGAAGGACGGCCGCCCGTTCGCGTTTGCGCAACAGCTCCGTGACGCCTGCCGGAAATGGCTGTTGGTGGGGGGAACCCGCAATGTCGTGGAAGTGGTCGACATGGTGGTACTGGAGAAGTTCGTCTCCCAACTTCCTCGAGGCATGTCGGAGTGGGTCCAGTGCCACCGCCCGGCATCATTGGATGGGGCCGTCCAGCTGGCAGAGGACCACATGGCGGCGTTCCCAGGAGGCGTTGAGGCAGTATCTTCTCGCTCTCTCTCTCTCTCTCTCTCTCTCCCCACCCCCTGTATCTTGTGTTCCCTCCCCTTCCCCCCGTTCCCCTCACTCCCGCCCAATTCCGGCTCCTCGGAGGTGGGGAGGCCCGCCCAGACCCCGTCCCCGGTCCAGAGGACCCTTTCCCTTTTCTGACCCTTCAAACCCCCCTGTCTCTCTCCGCTATTCCCCCCAGGTGGAAGGAAGACCTGGGCCGGTCTGCTGGAGCTGCGGGGAAGCCGGACATAGCCAGGAGCAGTGTCCAGTGATGGAGGTGGTGACACTGGTTCGGATCCCAGATGCTCCACAGGCCACCCCCGATCAGGCAGGGATGTATCACATACTGGTAAGGGTGAAGGGGGATACATGTTGTTCTCAAACCTCGATCCACCAACGCCTGGTGCAAGGCGGGGCATTGGAAAAAAATAAGCTGGTGAGGGTGAGGTGTGTGCATGGGGACATTCACAAGCATCCAGTGGTTACCGTTGAGATATGATTCAGGGGAAAAAGGCATAGAGTCGAGGTTAATTCCCGCCTCACCCATCCACTAATCCTGGGAACCAATTGGCCCTGTTTTAAAAATTTGAATGGATCTCATCGGGCCATTAGAAACGACTGCATGCGGGCATCGCTTTGTGTTAGTTCTGGTGGACTATGCAACGCGATATCCGGAAGCAGTGCCTCTACGCAACATCTCAGCATGCAGTGTTGCGGAAGCACTCTTAAAAATGATCTCCCGAGTGGGGATTCCAAAGGAAATCCTGATGGATCAAGGCACAATGTTCATGTCACGTACACTTCACGAACTTTATGAATTATTAGGCATTAAGTCGATTCGTACCAGCGGCTACCACCCGCAGACCGATGGACTGGTGGAACGATTTAATAAGACCTTGAAATACATGATTCGTAAGTTCGTACTCGAAGATGCTAAAAACTGGGATAAGTGGCTTGAACCCCTGCTGTTTGCAGTACGAGAGGTCCCGCAAGCCTCCACCAGCTTTTCCCTGTATGAACTATTGTACGGGCGCCGGCCACGGCATTTAAGGAACGCCAAGTGTCGAGAGTGAGAGAGAGAGTGTCCAGAAAGCACGACAGACGAGAGAGTGCATCCCAAGAGTGCTCATATATATATATAGATATCTTTGGAAAAAGGAGTAGTGAATTGTTATCGACGGTGGCAAATACAGTAAATAGATGTGGCAGGGCGGACGGTGGGGCTGGGTCGTGAGTCTACACGAATCATGACCCGGCCCTTATCAGGCTAATCAAGCCTCCGAGAGAGATAAAGGCAGACAGGGGAGGATGGTGCGGGAGAGAGAGATCATTTACCGGCATGTCCGTCGTGTGTGTGTTTGTATTTTGTTTAAGTTTATCATGAAAATATTATTTACATTGCCAAGCTGGTTCTCGCCTCCTCCTTTCCATTGAACTTCTTTACAATAGATAAATAGAAAATTTGCTGTGCCGTTGCAAGAATTAATTTGCAAGAACAAAGCTACAAATTGGAAAAGACACACATTTGTTGTTTTTTCATTATCCAATAGCGCTCTTGGCATCTGTGACCTCATTATGCAGTGTTCCTATGTTATTTGCATTTTTTGCATAGCTGAATTTCAAACATTACGAGTTCACGATACTAAGACAGACAGAAAATATGGACATGTTCTTGAAAAGGAAAACAACCGACGATGGTTATGTAGGATAGTGTGCCTTGGCAGAAAAAAGGTTTGGGAAACACTGACCTAAACCCCAAAGAGTCATCTGCAAAAAAGTGTCCAAAAGCAATGCAATGCTTATTGAGATGGCTGCTTTTATCAGCACTTAGAAAGGAAGCATAAAGAAAGATAAGCTAAGTGTAAGTGATGCTATCAAAACTAGCTAGCTAACATTAGCACTCTGCCTCTTGCTGCATTCCATTCAACTCTCTTTTGATAATCGTACACCTGTAGCACAGATGCTAGATTGTTTATGAATTGGGTTGATAGGAGACATCTGGTGACAGTCAAACATCTGCTAAGCTAAAGCGAGCATTGCAGTATTGTTTCCTTTAACGTCATCTTGTGGGCTTCTGGGATTGGCATGCCTTTAGTCGGAGATTGGAAATATCAAGTGGAATATCTGATCGTGGAATATAAAAGCATCTGTACCTAAACTCATCTTCACCCCTCACCCAAAGAGATTTGGCAAATATTAGTTATACATATTAGCTACTTATGTACAGTGTTTCAGGGAGCTAGTTTCAGTTGCTTGCCAGATATTTGCCACCTAGCTAGATGCGCAAGCTACCTAATATTTGGCTAATAGTTAACATATATTGAAGGATGTAGCTAATGCAGTGTTAAATTTGTGAGAGATTGAGGGGACAGGCATGTAGTAACTGTTGTTCCCAAGTTATGTTTTTGCTTATGATAAATAATGACGAGACAGGCCACATATAGCTATGAAGCTAATGTATATAAAGTTACATTACATCAAAGTTAGCAATGTCAGCTCTGACATAAACGCTACCCGCCATGGTAATGCACCCTCACTTAAGTGAGAGAGCTTGAGATGTGACAGCAGGGAGTGGATACCAAGTAATGTGCCTCCACTTATGTGAAAAAACTTTTCACGAAAACGTATAGCTTATGTTTGGTATTCTTTGTTCTATTTTCTAGATTTAGTTATGTGGTTAGCAAATTGCACACGTTTACAAGGCTTGTTGTTTAAAAAACAACAAAAACCATAAAACGTTGTGGCAGCGGGGGCGTGGTCAAGCGCCCATCAGGGAGAGGAAAGCGGTAAGGGCGCTTACACCTGAGCTAAATTATGCCTAACACCTGTCTCTAATTCCAGTGAGCACGAGGAGAGCGGCATAAAAGCAGACTCCGAGCCTCCAGTGAGGAGAGAGAGAGAAAGCCTAAAAAGCAACCCAGTGTGCTGTATGTTGTGTTGTGTTTTGTTAAAGAGAAAACGGCAATTAAAAAGCCTACCTTCAGTCGAACCCCGTTTCCTGTGTCCTCCTTGATCACCCTTCCCGTAACTTTGTTACAAACGTATATTGTTTAAGAAAAGACAGAGAAAAGTGAAGACTTCAGTATTGAATAATTGTTTGATTTATTCTGTCAAACAATAATTGTATTTATAGTGAAAAATGACAGTTTCTAGGGGAAGAGTCATCAAGGAAACCTGATCCGATGCTTGCACAAAATTTTTATTGTTTTAGGCGGATGGTAAAACTTGGAAAAGGAGTGTTGAATAAAGATGGTGAAGTTGATTTCAGCTCCTTAGTGTTTGTTTGTATTTGTTTGCTCATAGAAAACAAAGGAAAAATCACACACATAAAATTCACCTCTGCAGTGCCTTTTGATTATTTTATCAAGACATTTCTCATGGCACACACACACACAAACACACACACACACACACTCATATATATATATATATATACCCCTCAAAGTCTTAGTCTTGTCTTGGTCTTGATACACTCTGGTCTTGATCTTGACTTGGTCTCGGTTTAGGTAGTCTTGACTACAACACTGTTCTAAGGATACACAAAAAAATGGTGCATCTCCATCTCTTGGTGGCACTATAATATAAAAAAAAACAAAAACGTTAAAATGGATCTAAGTATTCAACGATTGGGCCGTTCGCCTTGAAATTTTGCATAAAGTATCTGTGTCTAAGGTGCAATCAAAGTCTATCAGGACAGTTGCATACCTTGAAAAACATGGCCACCATCAACAAAATCATCTTTTAGCAGCTATTTGAACCAGTCCTAGTCATTCAACCGATCAGAACCAAACCATGCAGGAAGATTATCTGGAATCCCTTTATTAATAATTATCAAAAAAGTTTTAACTCTCGATTCAACTTTGCAGAGCAACACCAAAACATCCGGCTCAACTAGGGCCTTTCTGTGTGGAGTTTGCACAAATGAATTGGAGACTCTAAATTGCACCGTATGTGAGAGTCTCCCAGCCACTGGGGTTTGCGTCAAGAAGGGCATCTTGAGTAAAACTTGTGCCAAATCAAATATATATGCAGAATATCATGAAGCGGACCCTGTACCTATGTGGGACAAATGCTAGGAAAGAGAATCTCCAGTCCAGTAGGTGACAGAAATGCACCTTCTATGTTGGTTTGCCAACTGCCATAAAACATCACAACTTACTTAAACACAATGTTTTGTCTTATTTAGCAGAGACACGGTGCTGAAGCCTGTGTGTATCAAGGCATGCTTTTGGGCCGGTCTATCATTATTAAAGAGAGATTCCCAAAACTATATCACTAAACTTCTTATTTCTTTATATCGGCAGTGCTATGTACGTGTGATAATCTATGCAAAAGTGCCACAAAATCAAACATGGTTACAGTATGTTACTACAGTTTTACTATAGTAAAGCCATGGATTATACCAAAAAAAAATCATGGTTATTATTATATAAATATGGTGAAATCATGGTTAATTTTTGTATGGGTCAAACGATAGGGTGACAACATGAAATGCAAAATACATGTCTACTTGACTTGGAAATGAATGCTGACTTTCTTAGGGAGGAAATTTCCTGGGATGCTACTGGCTGTCAAACACATACTGAGCAACACATAATACATAATCTACACATGCGTAATGTATGTGTAGCTTAAGTGAATTTTCTCAGGCACTTGTTCAGTCTAATTACAGAACCCTTCATTTTTTTTTTACATGTTGTTATGTTGCAGCCTTATGTTAAAATGCTTAAATTATCATGTTTTCACATCAGTCTACACTCCATACCCCATAATGACAAAGCAAAAAAATTATTTTTGATATCTTTGCAAATGTATATACATTTCTTTTTTTTTAAATATCACATTGACCTAAGTATTCAGACCCTTAACTCACTACTTAGTAGAAGCACATTTGGCAGCGATTAGAGCCTCAAGTTGTTTTAGTATGATGAGACAAGCTTTGCACACCTGGATTTGGGGATTTTCTGCCATTCTTCTCAGCAGATCCCTTCAAGCTCTGTCAGGTTGGATGGGACCGTCAATGGACAGCCTTTTTCAGGTCTCTCCAAAGACGTTCAATTGGGTTCAAGTCCGGGCTCTGACTGGGCCACTCAAGGACATTCACAGAGTTGTCCCTTAGCCACTCTTGCGTTGTCTTGACTGTGTGCTTAGGGCATTGTATTGTTGGAAGGTGAACTTTCTGCCCATTCTGAGGTCCTGAGCACTCTGGACCAGGGTTTCTTTAAGGATATCTCTGGATTTTGCCTTTGTAAGCCCGTTTATCGGTCCAATGGCGGTCTCCAATAATACGGGTGAAGGTCTCTGCGCGTTACTGTCTTTCCTTTTACGCAACACAACAAGATTAAATGAAATAGGCCTACATTTTCTCTTATGTATTACCTCGTTATTTCATCTGACTCCATAAATGAAAAAAGTTTTAATGATATCTGAGCATCATTAAAAGTGAGCAAATGTTTGATTATTCTTTTTAACTCTTTAATTATATTTTTCCCGTTCAGATTAGGAAACTATGTCGCTTTGAGGTCCTCGCATGTTTTTCTCTTTTAATGCGGGTCTCACGCTCACAAGCTCATCAGCTTTGGATCATCAAACAGAGGTAATTACTATATACCTAAGATCGGTCACATTCACGTTTACGCAATCAAAGATACTTCAGTATAGCCCCCATGGAATTGCATACACTTGAATTTAACTTAACTTAACGTTTTCTTCAGTTGAGGTCACGGCCACCATTACAGATATAAATTGACCAACATAACTTCTCTTCTAATAGCTTTGGATTGGCCATGCGTGGTTTCCCACGTAGGCCTACACTTATCTGGAGAAACATCAAATTAAAACAGAGGTAAGACACACCCGAATTTAGATTGGTCAAGCAGCATTTGCTGTTCTAAACGGAAATTCCCTTTTTGTCTTTGCAAATCAAATACACTTGAATTGATGCCAAATATTAGTCATCACTAATCTGATGCAGACTTGCGGTAACATACGAATCGTTTAATCTGCTTGGGAAAACAATTTCAGAGTCAGTCAGTATAAAATCAAATGTTTACAATTTATTAAGTAAATAGAACTATAATTCAAAATCCAATTCATCAAATATAATAACAACAATTCGGAAATCGAGGAATTTATAGAAATATTTACCTGGCAACGAGAACTACACACATCGATCGTGTGGGAAGTCTACCTACAGACTCCCTGAACCTTTTGCCCATTTTCCTTATAAACCCAGATAATTCAATATGCTTAGCAAATGGTGGTGTCTGTCATTATAATTCGATTTTGGTCCCCTTTTGAGGGGTTCACAACTGTGGGATCAGAATTTGTAATTCGTTCTTGATTTCTGTAGATTTACATACAGCAGGTAGTTTGTATGGAGGATCTGGGGAAGGGCACACCTTTTAAGGGGCACACCACATTTCTCATATTTTATAACTTCTTTTAGCTTTTCATTATGGCTGGGAGAATGAGACCAGTTTACCAGGCACACTGTGACACTTTAAATGATACCAAACATGTATATTTACTTTTTGTACACACTTAACATTGCATAGGTTTTTAGTGAGCTTTAAGTGAGGAGGAGAAGGGGGGAGTAAGGGGAGATGACGAGACTGTGGAAATGAGGTGTGAGCTGCACTGTTTGCTGTGTCTCGGATGTTGCCAGTACATATGCAAAAGAGAGTTCAAATGTTAATTCTCATGAGAGCCTTTTGTATTCTCGAGGAGTAGCCCAGACTCGCTGGCACCCGCCTTACACCTTCAACCCTAACCAGTCTGCCGCTTAAAAACACCCCCACAGCATGCTTCACTGTTGGGATGGTTTTGTGAAGGTGATGAGCAGTGCCTGTTTTCCTCCAGACATGACACTTGGAATTTAGGCCAAACAGTTAAATCTTAATTTCATCAGACCAGAGAATCTTGTTTCTCACAATCTGAGAGTCCATTAGGTTCTTTTTTAATACTAATAATTTATATTTATATTGCACCTTTCACAATACCCAAGGTCACTTAATAAAGAAGACATATATCAAAAACTTAAAACAAAACAAAAACAAACATCCATCCATCTTCAACCGCTTATCCGAAGTCGGGTCCCAGGGGCAGCTGCTCCAGCAGGGGGAACCAAACTTCCCTATCCCGAGCTACATTAACCAGCTCTGACTGGGGGACCCCGAGGCGTTCCCAGGCCAGTTTGGAGCTGGCAATGTTGAAGAGGTGTGTCAACAAACAAACAAACAAACAACCAATCTTTTTAAAATTTTTTTACAAATGTTATTTTTTTTAAACCAATTAACAACCCGGGCCCCGAGGCGTTCCCAGGCCAGTTTGGAGCTGGCAATGTTGAAGAGGTGTGTCAACAAACAAACAAACAAACAACCAATCTTTTTAAAAATTTTTACAAATGTTATTTTTTTTAAATCAATTAACAACCCGGGCTACACAAAGCAAAAACACAAAGCAAAAAGGTGAGTTTTGAGTTGAGATTTAAAGGCAGACAAGGAAGAAAGTTCACAGAGAGAGGGTGGAAGAGAATTCCAGAGGCGAGGGACACATACTGAAAAAGACCTGCCACCCATTGAAGACAACCTGAACTGTGTTGTAAACTTTTTCTTCGTCGTCGAAGCAGAGACCAGGAGACGTTGGGATATCTTTTAAGCAGAATTTACTCTTTATTGAGAAGTCGCTGTTGCGTCGCTGTAGTCATCCAAGTCTGTCTCTATAACTTAGTACGATAGGGTGTTATATCTTTCAAGGCTGAGGGGACTTGATTATACATAGAGGTGGAGACACTCTGAAACAAAGCATGTAAATGAGGTACAGGAGTCAACTCGTTACAGGAAATTCCCCAGCCCTGATCTCATCAGCATAACAATGTGATTTGAATGCACAGAAACTAATCTAATCAGCCGGACTATTCAACGACTGGGTCAGGGGCTCCAAGAGTCATTTAAAGAGAAAAGGTGTTAGTCACAGCAATCCGACTAATTTAACTTACAATAGAGAGCTCAGGACAGGCAGAAATCTCCTGCTGGAAACCCTGACTATACCTCAAATACTAAATTCAATCTATTAAACTTTCTCAGTTCATAAACTAATGTATTGAACATTTAATAAATTTGTAATACAACAGTCCCCTCTTTGAGAGTTCTAATAACTCTCACAAAATACAAATTTAAACACTTAAAAGTTCATTCATGTAACCTGTGATCGTTACAGGCACATCCCAGCTAACAGGGAACATTCCCACAACATTTGCTAACGTTCTGTAAAGGTTATGTAAATGTTAGGATGAAACGTTCTTAAAATAATGTTCATGGAACGTTCTTATGACGTTATAAGTGTTTGATAAACGTTCACATAACGTTCTAAAAAAACGTTCTTAGAACAATGTTCTTGGAACGTCCTTTTGATGTTATTAACAATTGGCAAATGTTCTCATATTGTTGGGAGAAAACGTTCTTAGAACAATGTTCTTGGAACGTCCTTTTGATGTTTATAACAACTGGCGAATGTTTTCATAATGTTGGGTGAAAACGTTCTTAGAACAATGTTCTTGGAACGTCCTTATAATGATATTAACAACTGAAGATTGTTCTTATAAGGTTGGGAGAAAATATTTTTAGAACAATGTTCTTTGAATGTCCTGTTGATGTTATTAACAACTGAATAATGTTCTAATAATGTTTGGGGAAAACATTTTAGAACAATGTTCTTTGAACATCCTTATAATGATATTAACAACTGAATAATGTTCTCATAATGTTGGGAGAAAACATTCTTAGAACATCCTTATAATGTTATTAACAACTGAATAATGTTTAATCATGTTGGGTGAAAAAGTTTTTTTTTTTAGAACAATATTCTTTGAACATCCTGTTGATAACAACTGAATAATGTTCTAATAATGTTTGGAGAAAACGTTTTAGAACAATGTTCTTAGAACGTCCTTATAATGTTATTAACAACTGAATAATATTCTCATAATGTTGGGAGAAAAGGTTCTTAGAACAACATTCTTGAAACATCCTTTTGATGTTATTAGCAACAGAAGAATAGGGAAAAACATAAAACAGAATTTGTGGAACATCCTCAAGATGTTACTAATGACTGAAAAAACATTCTCATAATGTTAAGAGAACATTCTTAGAATCTTTTATCCAAAGAGACTTACAAATGAGGAACATCACAAGCAATTTGTCACAAGAGATATTCGTAGGACACATTGCCAAGCAGGGTGTAAGAGATTAGTACAGTGAACAATTCTAGAGTAGAATTGAAATATGCAAAATGGAAAGAGAGGTTTTTTATTTTATTAATAGGCGTTATAGTAAGTGCATTTAAGTATGGTTGTGGGTTAGTCAAGTGAATGCAGAAGAGTCTCGAGCTTTCTTGAAAGTTGTAATGTAGATCGGGTGGAGGTTGGCAGTTTGTTCCATCAAAGAGGGTGATGGTTTTGATGAACGATTTTGTGCCTCGTTGTGAAGGAACAACCAGGCGACGTTTGTTCATTGACCGTATCTGGCGTGAGGGAACATACATTTGCATATTGAGGTAAGGAGGTGCAGTCCTGAAGGCTAAAGTCAAATCTTGAATTTGATGTGGATGGCTGTTAGCCAGTGGAGTGAGGCTAAGAGAGATGTGATGTGTGCCCTCTTTGGCTGATTGAAGACCAGATGTGCTGCCATGTTCTGGATAATCTGCAGCGGCTTAGTCGCGCTGCCTGGAAGGCCGGCCAAGAGAGTGTTGCAGTAGTCCAGTCTTGAAATGACAAGAGCTTGAACGCGGAACTGTGCAGTGTACTCAAGACAGGATGATGAAAAATAATTGTGAGTGTTTGCATGGTTTCGGGGGAAACCTTTGAACAATATTCTTGCAATGTCCTTTAATCATCAAATTATTTAAAAGGTAAAACCTGACCTTGAGGTGATATCTTAAACATCACTTTCTTTCCAGGGACATTCTCTGCTTAAAACATTGTTGCTAGGAATTGTGTTATGTTTATGTTGAAAAATGTACACACACACACATACTTTTTAATTAACAATTCACATTATTCACATAAAACAATCAAAAACAGTGTTTATTAAATGTAAAAAAAATAATATTAAAATGGAAAGGCCAGGATTGATTTTGTCAGAAACAACAAATTAATTTAAATAAGACTGTATTTATATCGATCAATCCATCCATCAATCCATCCATCCATGTCAAGGTTTGCACTATACACCTTTAAAATAGATATTTTAAACCTACACGGAAGAGCCCTACATTGGAAGAGCCCAATTTCTATATGATATGGTCAAAGAAGACCATATCATATAGAATTGATATATGCCCGGAATTGAGTCAACTCTGCATAGAAGGAACAGAATTTTGTGACAATAAATGTATCAACAGGGTAATTACAAATATTATTTTACAGGCATGTTAACAGAACCCTGTAAAATGGAAATATGGGCTTAAGGAGTTTGGTGCTTTAAGAAAATAAGAAAAAGTTATTTCTATTATCCACTTCCTCCTAAGGTTAAAGAACTTCTAAATTTTAAATAAGACTTATCCAACAAACGAATTTATTTAAGATCAAGATCACATTTTTGATGTGATTATAATTGTGTATTTTGTTGATGTCAAAAAAAACAGATGTCAAAATGTTTTATCAATGTTTTTTCATTGTGAATTGGTGCAACCTTGGAGAGATGAGTAGACCAGGGAGACATCTTCCCTGAAGATAACCAAATTTGGTATTTTCTTTTTTGAAAATAAGGAACTAGACTTTGGAACAAAAACTATAACAAATTATTGAAACTTGTATAAGTTTGGATAAGTTTAAGCTAATTTGAGAAAGCTCTCTCTCTCTCTCTCTATATATATATATATTTTCAAATAAATGGGTAGAGTTACTGACACCTGTCTACCATCTGCGGCTTCTCTGACAAAACAGCAGTATCTCCACACATAGTTTAATTCAAAAGGATTTTTTTATGTATATTAAAGATTATCGGAAAGGCGGTCAGTTCATTAAGTGACGTACACATCCATTCAGAAAGAACAGCGCACTAATCTTATTCTATAACTACTTCAATTTAAAGGTGGGGTATGTGATTTTCTTTTTTGACCATTTTTTCAAAATAACTTGAAATCCTATTCCTAACCCACTTACTGGCTGTAAATTAGAAGCACTGAAATGAAAATTAAGCAATTTAATCATCTGTGGAATGGGCAGGACTCGAAAAACTCCAGCCAATCATTTTCAAGACCATCTAGAATCATTGGACAGAAAATGTGTCAATCAAACGGTCGTACCATGCCCCCCTCCCCCCACCACCCTGGCGCGCGTGTCCCGTTCGTGCGCATACTCAAAGCTCGTGACCCAGTAACAGGAAGCGATTGTATTTATGTATGGAGAATAGAGCTTTTATAGTGCTAGTGGGGTTGTTCCACATTTCTTGAATCCTGTTTTGAATAGAAGACCGCTGTACAGACGCCAGGGCTGGCGATGTTCTTTTTTTTTTACAGTTATGAGAAAATCAGCTCTACACCTTTCAAGAGTGGTATGCGACCCCCTCCTCCTGCTGTGTCAACAATTTGCTCTGAAAAATTGTCTGACAGGTGAATGCACTGTTTGACTAGTGAGTCTAGAACACTGCTAGAACACTGCGCATCTGAGTTTTCGCTCGTGCATGATTGCGCGTCCATGTTTTTCGAATGGGTCGAGTCAGGGCCAGCGTTGGAGGAGAGAA
Organism: Xyrauchen texanus; assembly: GCF_025860055.1. Classification (NCBI taxonomy): domain Eukaryota; kingdom Metazoa; phylum Chordata; class Actinopteri; order Cypriniformes; family Catostomidae; genus Xyrauchen; species Xyrauchen texanus. The sequence continues at coordinate 40,110,584 of NC_068307.1, forward strand.
GGTAGGACCTTAGAGTTGTGTATTTTCAAAATCTGCCGGCCGTTTTGCAAATCACATACCCCACCTTTAAAGCTGGCTGCTTTAAATGCTTTTTGAGCGCGCAATTACGGCTCGCGCTTGCGCAGTTGCGGGCGAAGACAACAGTCGTTCAGTCTGATCACCGCTTCAAACGTTGCATCAACAGGTAAGTTTATAAGAGCGGCTACTTTTCTTAAAGGTGGGGTATGTGATTTTCTTTTTTGACCATTTTTTCAAAATAACTTGAAATCCTATTCCTAACCCACTTACTGGCTGTAAATTAGAAGCACTGAAATGAAAATTAAGCAATTTAATCATCTGTGGAACGGGCAGGACTCGAAAAACTCCAGCCGATCATTTTCAAGACCATCTAGAATCAATGGACAGAAAATGTGTCAATCAAACGGTCGTACCATGCCCCCCTCCCCCCACCACCCTGGCGCGCGTGTCCCGTTCGTCATCAGCTGCTTTCAGATGGAGCGGCATTTACTACACAGAGCTGTAGTTCATCACTGACAAGCTGGGCAATTTACCCTTCATTATCACGGCCCAGCTTGTTAGTGAACTACGGCTCTGTGTAGTATACGCCGCTCCATCTGAAAGCAGCTGATGGCGATTTACTAATCAATGAATGCACTTTATGTTATGTGCTTTACTGACGAGATGCGCATAACAATCTCATCTGATAACGTTATATCGGCCGGGCAGCCCTATATTTAGCCATAAACTTCGGTGACAACCAGGACGTCCAGTATATTTTTATATATTTTATATATATTTATACAATATATATTTACATTTCAAAAACATCAATTTTCTAACAATACTAATGATTTATGTGACTGTTGAATGTTAATAATATCTGGTGCAACTTACCGCTGAATGTTGTGCCATGTTGACGGTCTTAGCAGGTAAATGGTGACGTCATGCAGAAACTTCAACCTATGCGCGCATCTGAGTTTTCGCTCGTGCATGATTGCGCGTCCATGTTTTTCGAATGGGTGGAGTCAGGTCCAGCGTTGGAGGAGAGAAGGTAGGACCTTATGAGTTGTGTATTTTCAAAATCTGCCGGCCGTTTTGCAAATCACATACCCCACCTTTAATCATTATGAACTGTTTGTTTTGTTGATTACCAAGTCCACGGCTGTTTTACCTCATTGTGTATTTAATGTTTGAAAGTATATATAACATGTTTTAGCAGGACAATCTATTGTAAATCTAGCACACATACTTTGGGTAAATTTAAAATGAAGTGCACTAAATATAACAAAGATATAAAAAGAAACATGCTAGTTTCAGTTGGGGAATGACCCAAATAATGCAAAATAGATTAATTCATGTTACAACCATTTTTTTTTTTTTTTTTTTTTTTTTGCTATTGTGAATTTTCCTGCCCGAATTATCAGGATTATATTTGGGCTCCATTTTATGGTGGTGGTTTGCGCAGTTGTTTTTGTAAAACCTATTATGCTAGATATACTGCTAGTAGATGTTTAGTTGATTTTTTTTTTATATTTCAAAATTAAAAGTTAAGTCTTCTTTCATAAATACATCCTAGAGAAATAACATTTATGAAAGAAATGAACAGCGCACTTTAAAATAGAGAGAGAGATAGCGGTGATAAAGGAATTTAATTGATTTGATTTGTTCATCTTTATGGAATTGTTTTACTAATTCTTAAGTCCTGTACTCTTCAGGTAATGAAAGCCAATATATGAGTTTTGGAATTCCCTACATGCCTTTAAAGTTTAGGGCACAATAAGTAGGCCTTGACACAAATTTTTCATATTTTTCTTTTTTTCTCTACAGTGATCCAGCCAAAAAAGAAATGATGGCATCTGACTTGGTATGTGGAAAAGACATTTCCCTTTTTATTTCATGAAGTTTTAGAGGGGGTGGTAATTGAAGACATGTCAGAACAACAAAAATACAACACAATTTGGAAGAGAGCTAAAAGAGACCAGCAGAAATCTGTTCAGACTCATATGGAAAACTTAGAGGTGCAGAAAACAGAGAGATTTAGTATACAGCCCCTTGAGGGAACATCTCTTGAATTTGAAACTGATGTTCAGGGGGCTCAAGGAAATTATGATTCAGATTCTTTTGATATGTCTGATGAAAGTGTAAATGACACCATCGTTACAAGTTAGGCTTGCACAGTGGGCCAATAAGTTTCAGATCAAACACAATGCAGTTGATGGCCTTCTTAAGATTCTCGGAGAACATCACCCAGAACTTCCTAGAACTGCAAGAACATTTCTTGGCACTTGTGAGACTGTTACATTTGAAAACTGTTACATGTGAAATCTGGGATGCAGTACTTCTATTTTGGATGCAGAGAACAAATGTGCAGATACTTGAATATATACCCTAGTAATGTTATTACTCATTTAGATTGTCTGGACATTTCTTTGAATATTGATGGCTTGCCATTGTTCAAAAGCAACAGTCAGTCACTGTGGCCAGTTCTTTGCAAAATGAATTTGTGTCCATGCGTTGTTTTTCCTCTTGCTCTGTGTTTTGGTTTGTCAAAGCCTAGGAATCTTGATTTTTTGACAGATGTTACTCATGACCTCAATTACATTTTACAGAATGGATTAGAGACTGACAAGGGTGTCATTAGAGTTAATCTGCGCTGTGTCACTTGTGATGCCCCTGCTAAAGCACTTGTTAAGTGTTCAAAGCAATATTCAGGCTATTACGGTTGTGATAAATGCACACAAAAAGGTTTCTGGGATGATAGTCGGGTTATTTACCCAGAGACTTCTAATCTAACTCTAAGAACAGACGTGTCTTTTCGTGAGCAGTTCCAGGAAGAGCACCACCAGCCTTCAGGGGTTTCTCCTTTTTGCATGCTCCAAATGGACATGATTCAGCAGTTCCCTGCAGATTATATGCACCAATGCTGTCTTGGTGTAATGCGAAAAATGATTATTTTGTGGTTGCGTGGAAAGCTCAGAACAAGATTGTCAGCTGGCCAGGTAAAGGAGATCAGTTCCCGACTTCTTGGTTTAAGACCATTCATCCCAGACAAATTTGCAAGGAAGCCACGTGGCCTGGAAGAAATTGACAGGTGGAAAGCCACTGAACTGTGACAATTTGCCATTTACACAGGCAAAGTTGTACTGAAAGGCATTCTCTCTGATGAGCTCTATGAACATTTTATGCTATTCAGCGTGGCATTGGCCATTTTAGTATGCCCACACCTAGTGAAAGAGTATAACTCATATGCAGAAGATCTGTTGGTGCACTTTGTGGAGGAGGGAAGAAAGTTGTATGGGGATGAGTTCTTGGTTTATAATGTGCACTCTATGGTTCACCTCACCTCTGATGCATACACTTATGGTGGGCTAGATGAATGTAGCGCTTTTCCTTTTGAAAATTACCTACACCAGCTGAAGAGGTTAGTACGCTCTGGTCGGAATCCTCTGTCACAAATTGTCAAACGTCTCAGTGAAATTGACAAGCATAGAGAGGAAATAAAAACACAGCCCAAAGCTGTGGTTGGTACTCAAAAACCAAACAATGCTTTTGCTCTCAGTGACATGCAGTGCTGTGAGGTCATTTCTGCCGTAGGTGAAAACGGAGACAAAGAAACAATGGTACTTTGTCGCATTTATGAGAAACTTGAGCCATTCTTCATGCATCCTTGTGATTCTAGGTTGATTGGTGTTTATAAGGCCCAAATAAATCACACCAGAATGAAAACAATGTCTGAGAGGCAATTGGTCAGAAAGGCATTTTTAATTGAGGCTGAGCACGGTGACTGTCCAAACATCTGCCTTGTCAATAATTAAGGTACAGTTTTTCATACACTTTTAAGTGAATTAAGGACATATTGTGTAAAATAAATGCATTTCACTGGATTTGTAGTTTGTTTGTTTTTATTTTGTTTCTGTACAAACAGTGTACTCTAGGCAAAACCCAATGAACCACTATTTCATACATTTGTATGCACCTGAGGACACATTTAAATTACTTTTAAGTGCACCTGCGCTATGTTGATTCCAGACCCTCATTGTTGTTTATTTTTTAGAAATGCTATGCCGTGATAAAATTTCCTGAGGATAACACTGTTGACGTTGTGCTTTCTACATGGCTCGAAATAACAAGCAAGGTATTACCAATAATTCTCATCTGACTGTTAAAACTCTTACAAATTTCTACAGTATATGCAGCTGTAGGTGGATGTCTTTTTAATTTTTGACATGAAGCTCTTGTTCTCAATAGGCTGTATATTGCTATTGGTCACGTAAAAACTTAACGGCCAAGGTGAAGCGAAGAGATGCACCTGATACTACACTCTGGTCGAAGCATGTTAGGTCCATTCTAGTTTATGCAGGTATAGGATCTATTTGAGGTTTCTGATATATTCAGTGGTTTATACTGTTCTATATTTTACTGTTCTACTCATTTATTTTACAGACAGCTACGAAGAAGCCAGGTGCAAAGCAAATCAGGCAACCATAACTTCAAACTTGGAGAGTGAGGATGAAGATTCAATTCGTAGAAAAATAAGACCCCCAGCACGATACAGTAGAGCATTGGATAGTGGCAAGTACAATATATATTTTATTTTGTTAATACAGCATTATGACTTTGCATAGTTGTGTTTAGGTATGGATAAAAAAAAATTTAGTAGGGTGGTGCTATTGACACCAAATCAGAGTCTATATTTGTTCAGTTCAGTTTAGTGGAACTTTCTGTATTCAATTATTTGACATATTTCTCATAGTCTATTTTTGTATTTTTTTAAAACAAGATGATGATGATGATAACCCTTCGGCACCAAAGATGTCACGAATTACAAGAAGACCCACATGTGAGTTAATTGAGTTGTTTTGATAAGCTCAGAGGCCTGTTGTAAGAAGCTTGTTGTGCTCAATTGTCCTTTGCATAATGTAAAACTACCATTTACTTAAACCTACAATTGTATGCTATTAATTATTCTTTTCTGAACTAGATGTGGAAGACCCACCAGCACCAAAGACAGTCATTGCAAGCACACCTACATGTGAGTTAATTGTTTTCTGCTTAGTTTTCCACTGCATAATTTAAACCCAACATTGACTTAAACCCACCATTATATTCCAACACTTTAGTCACGCCAAGGACAGAATTTTTTAACAACAGAACTGGACAAAGAGAGCCTTGTGAGTTTTTTTCTATTCTTTGTAGACACACATAGGCATTGTATTTCATATAGTTGCTAGTAAACTTTTTTCTTATTTTTCAGGTCTTTTCACAAGTACCCCACGAACAGAGACTGACATTACTTCAAATATATCTGAAGTGGATGCCCATTATCAAGGTGGAAGAGATTAAAAGTTTATACTAGCCATTTAATTGCATTAAGGTGACACTTTTATACATGCATTATTGATGAATATTAATATTAGTAGTAGGTAATCATTCAAAAGTTGATTTATCCAGATGTTTTTTTTTTTTCATTTTTTTTCATTCATAAATAACACATTTAAATGTGTAGTGCTTTTACAAAACACATTGTTGCGAAGTAGCTTTACAGAAGGTCATGCCTAAAAGTTCATCTAAAAATATATTTTTTATAATTATCTCACCCTCATGCCACCTTCATTTGTGCAACACAAAAAAATATACTTAGAAGGATAATTGAGGTGTTTTTGTCCATACATTGTAAGGCAGTGTGGTCCAAAACATTCAAGCTTCTAAAATGATAATAAAGTATCCTTAAAGATATTAAAATAAAGGTAATCTAAACGACTCAAGTGGTTGTTCGTGCATGTTCATGAGAGAAGCTTGTTCACACTTGCACAAACCTGATCCATATGCAGAGCACTGTCCATAAGTTTAGTTGATGTACACATGCTCTGCACAAGTGTCAAGCATAAAGAAATGTGAACAATCTTCTCTCATGAACGTGCAAAGGAGAATGTCGATGTCAAGTTTCATTGCGACTAAGAAGTCACAGATTGTGCTCACTACTAGCCCCGCCACTGTGGTAGTAGTTTATTCCATTTGAAGTCTACCCTAAGAGACCTAAGTAATACAGGCAGAGTTGGTTGTATTTAATTTTCTGTGAAGCCCAATAATATGGTGCCCTTTATTTCTTCTGTGAAGAAATAAAGGGCACCAGAAATATTTCTATAGGCTACACCTGAGTATTTGAAAGTTCTCTCAAGCAACAGAATACTGTTTACTAGTGTTTGAAATCATGTTTCATTTAAAAGTAAAACATTATTGTACTCCAGCCAGGCCACCTAAGCAACCAAATTGACCCTGTAGCTAGATAGGGTAGCGTCACAGGTTACCCTCCTGGAGGTAGTGATAGTGTACCCACTCTCAGTGGGGTTCATGGTGAGTTGTGAGCGGAGAATAGCACGGGCCTACAAACGTGCCACATCTCCACGGTATCACACACAGTGAGCCACGTGAAAAGATTACCATCTCAGAAGCAGAGGCAACTGAGATCACGCCACCACAAGGACTTAGTGAGCACTGGGAATTGGACATGCCTAATTGGTTGAAAAAGGGGGGAAATGGCCCAAAAAAGAAAAACATACTTATTGTAATATATTATTTCCTTACTTTCAGGTGATTACATGCCATGCACACCTACATCAGACAACACCAATGTGGGTGAGTATGCATTGCCCTCCATTGCTTATTCATTCACTAAATAGTTTTGACTAATATTGATTCAGTGAATCCTTGACATTTTGATAGCCTAATATAAAATAATCAGAAAAGAGTCCATTTTTCCCTGTATCTTATAGTATCGGATTAGGCAACTAGAATAATAAAATTATGTTTTTCAAATGTATTGCCTATGCACATAATGTTTTTGACTGTACTAACATTTTTAACTTTTAAACTAGTCAATTGCAACATTTCTGTTTAAACAGCATTAAATTAGTCATTGGCACATCCCTATTGCTGAAATGAGCTAAATTAACTTTTGTGTTAACCTGTTTTACCATAAAAGAGGGATATCAATAAAAAAATCTGTTTCAAATTGTCCTATGGACTTATGAACTCTTTTTAGAATTTAATGACATTTAGATGAGTCATTGTGAATAAAGATGTGAATTTTTGACAAATGTTTATTACTTATAACCTTTGACAAATTTGACAAATTTAACTACTTATAACCTTCTCTTTTGTGTTAACTTGTTAACAGCACAAATCTCAGAGAATTCAGAAATGAAGAAACTTGAACGAGCCATATTTGTTCGACTGGACAAAGTGGACCAGAAACTTGCAGATATAAAATCCATGCTTTTAGGTCTTGTCCCACCAAATGACTCTTCTGATGAGTTCCTGTTAAATCCTTGCCAGAGCATAAATGAATTGGATGAGTTGTGCATGAATTTAAAAGATGGCGAATATAAGAATAAAACTGTAAGTTATTTAAATTTATCAGTAGATTGTTGATGTTGTTTAAATTTTGAATGCAGCATTTGTCATTCTTTTATTAAGTCTCAGAGACTTGCTTTTTACTACATTTTTATACTGTTTTAGTGGTCTGCACATAAGTCTATATGGAATTTAAATGGGAAAAATGCAGCCTGCAAAGCGCTAAAATCTAATTGATTTATTTCAGATCCATCATCTCAGCCTTCTTGGTAGCAAAACTCCAGGTGATGCTGTAAGGAGGGTGTTGCGCACAGTTGCCCCAAACAATGTGTGGGCTCAGTACAGCATGAAGGGTCGAAAGGGAAAGGGAAAGAAAAGCCTTGAAGACCTGGAAATCTGCACGGTGATCATTCGTAAGTGTTCCATTAAAAGATTTTCTGTACCTCAACTGTGATATTGCTTTTATACAAGTTTAATCAGCAAGCATATGTGTTCAATAAATGGCCATTTAAAACAGATATTCTGATACGAAAAGATATTCTTCTTTACTTTTGCCTTCCTATGCTCTATGGTTATTTCAGAATCCATTCAGATTCATTGCACCTGTAAAATTATGGGATACATTCTTTAGAACATCTTTGTTTTGTTAAGCTATTTCAAACTTTTCACACTTCTTATCCATCCATAGTTTAAAGAGATGTTAATCCAGGGTTAAGGAAAATTGTGGCCATTATAATCAATTAGATTGTATATGCTGGATGTGTCGCCACATTGCATTGCAAAACAGTAGAACAGGGTTCCAAAATTTCAATGAAATACCTCTTTTGAAAATAAAACGGGATGCAAGTTATTCAGACATTTTAATCATTGTTGAAGTTTACTCAAGTTCAAAGCTGATTGTCTGTGCTTTATGTAAATTGACATTTATTCATTTATTATAACCTTTTTTAACCAGGATAACCTCTGAGATTAAAAATCAATTTTATAGGAGTGTACTGGCCAAGGTGGGCAGCAAGTAAATAAAAAATTCACAACCTAATTAAAATCAACAGAATTCTGTCAAATTTAACAAAACCTTTTATCCAAATCGACTTACAAATGAGGAATACAACAAGCCATTTATTAGCAATAACACGAGAAGTGATAACAATACGAGGTTCCAAAGTGATTCAGAATAGTACAGGCAAGAACAGGGAGAGAAGAAATAGTAAAAGTTTGTCATTATGAATGTTCGCTTCACATCCAGTGTAGACAGACTCAAGCTCATGTGCCATCTGCCTTGCACAGTGTAGAAAGGGTGTTATTGTAATGTAAGTTGAAAAAAGAATGACCCTGGGTTAAAATTTTCAGGTGTGAAAAGTGTTTAAAAGTTTTTGTTTTGATGCAAACAAATGATTTATGAAAAATATATTTTTAGAGGCATGCCGCAAGATGCATCCAAAGGAGTCAATAAAGGTGTTTGTTGAGTGCATCGCAGAGACTTTTAAGTATGCTCCACATCGTGAACAAGGGTAAGTTTTTATAACAACATGGATGTGTACTAGTGATGCGCTGGGTCGGCTTTTTTCCAACCCGCTGGTCCCGCTTTTATGAAATTATTTGGCCCGCCCGCACCAATGTATCTATTTTTACAACCCGCCCGCCCGCACCACGACCATTAAACAGGCGTAATGTAAATGAAAACAGCCTTTATTTCATTTAAGTGCTTGGAAACATCGTGTAACATGTTGTAAACAGGCAACAACAGACGATTATGTATGAACCATCAGGTCATATTAATAAAATAACGATAAAATAAAAAATAAAAGTGCTGGCATCCACACGTCCATAACGTGAACCAATGTTAATTAGAGACTGGGCTACGGTATGAAATCCATCTCCAGATACTATGTCGAAGGGCCGCAGATCTCGACAGCACAATTCAACACAAGCGTCTGTGACCTCGGACTTGACATGTGCTGGTACTTTACTTTTGAGGAAAGCAGTAATGTTTTGAGACGTGCCACTGTCGTCCTTTTCTTTGACCCCCGCAAATATGTCTAGACAAGCTGGAAGTGCCCGTTTTGTGGCTCTCGTGTTTGTAAATTTTCTCACAGGAGTTGCACTTAACGTAGCCGATACTGCAGTTGTCTTCTGCTGCAACTATTTCAGAGAACCGGTCCCAAACACTAGATTTAGCAGCCTGACCTTTTTTTCGTTTAGTTATGTAATCTCCCGACCTCAATTTCTCCCGCACCTCGTCCTCCATCTTCACTTTTTTTATTGCTACGTTTTGTTGTTGTTGTTGTTGTTGTGTCTGACGGCGGGAGCTGCTTGGCGCGCAGCTTTTATGTGTAGGCTACGTGATGCCAAAGGTTTGGGGAAATCACTACGGCCTTCGTATTGTAACCTTATAAAAGAACCTAATAAAATATGAAAATAGATATTCCCAAATATTTAATATAGGCTGGAAATTGCAAAAAACATACATGAAAAAAATGAGAAAAAGTATGACCCGCCCTAACCCGCCCAGCAAATAAAGTGACAATTTATTTCCAGCGCCCGACCCGCGGGTTACTCATGAGAGTCCATGGGTTACTGAGATCGACTCAGCGCATCACTAATGTGTACCACATGGTGGCCGATGACTTACTGGCATATTGGCAGGGCTTAATGCACATATGTGATCTTAACTGTTTCCAGGCACTCAATAACCTTCCCTGAGCAGTCAGTGATATTTATTTATACTAGTCATCTATGTCTGTTGTGTAACTTTGACCAAAATTACCATATTACAATTACTACAAGTTTTATGTTTATGAAACTGTTTCAGTTTAAATTAATCTTCTGTTCAGAATATTCTTGTTCTTTTCTCTTTTTCTCAAAAATGTAATTAGGTTGAAAGATGGTTAATTTTAATGCAATTGAAAGATTTCTCACAGTTTTAAGGATTGTTTCACTGTGGAACATAAAAATGTAGTACAGCATCCAAGCTGTTCTTGTACATACATATATTAGAACGTAGACTCTAGGGTAAAGTGAGTGAAGTGACTATGCAAACTCGAAAAAACAATTGAAGCATAAATAATATTTATCGGCTAAGGTGCAAAGCAAGATTTTCAATTAATAGATAATTTTGTTTGTTTCTCACACAAAGCTATAATATGGCATTAGATGCTGTGGTATCTAAGCCACATGGCCTAAAGGTTTTTATTTATCTTTTCTTTGTACCTTACCTTAAGGTCTAACACTTGCACTGTGGCAGCAGTGCAATCAAAACATTGTTTTAGGCACACGTTCAGGCCAACAGTTGGTTGGCTCTTCTGAAGTTTGTATAAAAAAACATGGACGTTTTAGCTATTTTCCTTGGTGGAAATTACACACTTCAGCTTTGATAAAAGATGATAAAATAAGTTATATCGGGAAGACTTGAGTGAGGTTTAAGATGGGATTAATTTGATGAATATAAAACAGAAATATAATGTCTCTCTTTGGCATAGGCCCTGTCTGGCAGTCCGAGGGAGTTGTACTCGGCAGGGGCGAGGAGCCTACCCCTGTGTGGGACGGGGCTCAGCTGGTGGTGGTGGTGGTGGGGTGGAGGAGGTTGCCGTGTTAGCACACTGAAACAGCAATGTGATAGATCGTAAGCAGACTTATAAAGCAATGCCTTACATGCGATTGGCTGGGAATTACCCATAATGGTGTGATGATGTACAGCTGATCTTCCCGCTAGAACTACACTGCACTTACATTTCAGTTGCATATAAGTAGCAAAAGTGAATGTCTTATGATAATCTCATAATATAATAACAATTAAAAATAATAACTTGAGGCAATCTGTTCACTTCACAGGTGGAGAATCAGGAGAGTGGACACCAGTAGTGTGTGTAATGTGTACACACACTTATATACTTTTACTCTTAATGTTATAAAATACACACACAAATTTATATTTGTTGTTCCTTATTTTTTATATCATTAAACCATTTTGTTTTTTAAATGTTTTGAAAATCTGTTGTGAAAAGTTTTAATTTTTTAGCAGGAATGCTATCCTTCAAATGTTCTACTCATGGTAGGAAGTACTTGGAATATTACAAAGAAACATTCCAAGAATTATATTGTGAGGGAAATAAAATTAGCAAAATGTAAAAAAAACATTACTCTAAACTTTCATTGACATTCTAAGCACAAGAACAATGTAACATTGTTTAAATGTTTATTTAAACATTATGTTAGTGTTATATTGTGAGGGAAAATAAAGTTTGAAAAATGTTTTTAAAACTTTTTTTTTACCTTTTAATAATGTTATAATCACAATAAGAAAAATTGACATTTTAATGTTCATAGAATATTTAAAATAAACGTTCAAAGTACGTTTTATTTTGGGTGAAATTAATGTTAGGATAACGTTGTTAGAAACGTTTTTTTAACCTTTAAATAACGTTATAATCACGTCAAGAAAACTGGACATTTTAACGTTCTTAGAATATGAAAAATAAACATTCAAAGAACGTTTTTTTTTTTGGGGTGAAATTAAAGTTAGGAAAACGTTGTAAGAAACGTTTTTTTTAACCTTTAAATAACGTTATAATCACGACAAGAAAACTGGACATTTTAACGTTCTTAGAATATGAAAAATAAACATTCAAAGAACGTTTTTTTTTTGGGGTGAAATTAAAGTTAGGAAAACGTTGTAAGAAACGTTTTTTTTAACCTTTAAATAACGTTATAATCACGACAAGAAAACTGGACATTTTAACGTTTTAGTAACATTTTTAAACAACGTTTGGAAAACGTTTTTAGAACCTAAAATTGTTACCTGGGATAGCGCATGCTCGGTGTTGATTTTCTGTAATTGCATGCTGACACCGAAACAAACATGCAATTAGGGTCCGTGAAGTTCTTACGGGTAATAGTCTTTTCTATTTGGAACTGTCATTTCTTCGTGATGGCCGTGATTCATTTGTTGAATGAAACACTTGATACTGTAGATGCATAGATAGTACGCCAGTAGAAGTAACAACAGCAGAATTGCTATTTCCTTGATCCACAGCCAGGGTTTACCTAACAAGTTTCCGAACCATGAAGAATTCTCTTCAGTCATCTGGTGTAATTTTGCTGAAAGATCAAGAATGTCTTGTTGGATGGTTATTAGTACGACAATCTTGATCATGTTGATGGATGACTGAAGGTTCCTGTATGTGAGTCTCTGTGTTGTGTATTTTTTCCTTTTCTTTTGTAATAGTTGGCTCAGCAGTGGGTCTAGTTGTTTTCTGGAAGGTTGTGGCTTCATACGCAGGTGAGGAGGTCGGTGCGAATAGGTCTCGGGACAGCCATCAAGTGGTACCTGCACAGAGGAAGAAAGATAACAAAAAAACAGTAGAGCAGTATTTGTTCAACCTCTATGGTTGCATCCTTTTCCGAGTCTGCTATTATTGTCCCTTCTTTCCCTATTTCTCAATTCCTGTGACACCTAAAGAACAGTGAGGTAAGGATGGACTAGTGGATGGGGGAGGTCTATGAGGGAGCCTTCACCGCAGGGTGGGCCCCCGACGCATGGTGCATTCGGTTCTTCCCTGGGCTCCTCACTGGTTTGTGTCCTATCCTATCCCTGTAGGTGGGGGAACAACTTTACAGTGTGACACATGAGTCCAGGTTTTCCTTCCCTGACACACTACTGCAGCTGCTGTAATCAGCATCACTTGATGTGGTCCGTGCCACTTAACGCAATCCTGTGTCATTTCTCCTTCATCCTCTAACAAAACTTCAGTCATTGCAGACATCATACATGAGGATGGGTTCGTGATCGGTGCACGCTGTAAAACAATGTTCGGGGCTGTGAGAGTTGCTAACCAATTTCCCCAAAGAGAGGAAGTGACAGAAGTGACTTTTGCTTGACTCATTAGTGCGGACACTGCGTGAGGGCAACTTACGTTTACAGTCTGTCCTAACACCATTCCTTTATCCAATTTTGTAGGAATTACTGTAATTTCTGCACCTGTATCAAGCAAAAAAAATCAATCTCTTTCTCTTGTATGTCACCCTTCACAACAATTATTTTGTCATTATGGTGGATCACAGGGGAAAGGTAGCTACTCACAGCCCCAACAATTAGTTTTTTTCCTGGTCTTTTTGTGCTCTTAGAAGAGCCTGAACGAGCTGTCCTAAAGTTTCAGTGGACACTTGCGGAACTGCTTCAGGGTTGTAAACAGGCTGAGGAGGAGCAGAATTATGCATAGCATTTCTTTTTGTATCTTGCAACTTCTTCCTACACTCTTTCTCCCAATGTCCTAATTTTCCACAGTAGTGGCATTTGCCTTCTTTTTTAGACCACCGGTTTTCTTGTTTTGCTGTGCTAAATGTAGCTGCTGCTGCTACTCTCACTTTGGCTTTAACATCAGCATCTCTTTCCCATGCAGCCAACCTGACTAAATTACTTCTGAGAGTTCTGTTAGACCAAGTTAGATCTAGGAATGGCAAAGCGCTTTTGTATTCGGCTACAAGACCATCTGACCAGATACGAATTAGTGGTCCTTTGTCATCGAGTACACTTTCAGAATCATCCACTATTCCACTGTAAGTTACGGCTGACTGACAAAACCTCTCAGTATATTCACTCACAGTTTCTTCTTTCTTTTGTACACAGCTAGTAATTCTAGACCAATCTATTTTGGGTCCTAGGATATTCTTTAGGATTTTCAAAACACCTTCTCTCATATCGCTTCTACTGGCATGCTGTAGTTCAGAAGACACTGCAGATTCAAAACTGTTGAATTCAGATTCAGTTAAAATTTGTGACATTAACTGTGTGACTTCTGTTAATGACATGTCATATAGACGCATTTTGCTGTTCAATGCTCTTCTAAATTCAGAGAACTGTGTGCGTGCTGATGGTAAGCTCTGGGATAGTCTCTCTATATCTTTAGGTCCAAGCGCTTTTGCGACAGTTTGTATTTGGATAACAGAAGAGTTGGTAGAAACACTTTCAGTTACCTCAATTCCCTGTGATCTTTTCCTAGCACCACACACATTGACTGAATTTACAGGCACATCAGTTACTGATTGGAGAGCTACATCTGTTTCATAGAATGCTTGTAAGTCAGGGTAAATGTTATCCGGCTGACTAACTTCTACATCAGTTTTTTCTATGGCTTTGTTGCAGTTCAATTTCTTGGTCAAAGCGGAAACTCTAGCACGTAGCTCTTTGTTCTCTTTCTCTAGCTCAGAGTTACGCTGAGACTGTTGTGTAGCTAGTGCTAAACCGAATTCTCTGTGGCAGCAGATAATGCCTTTCACATTGTTCTTGCGAATACTTGCTCCTAGTACCTTTTTACACTCATCTACCGACCAAGTCTTGTCTGGATGAATCTCATATTTCTGAGTTAGTTCTTGTCTAATTTTCTCAGTGACTATTACCCAGATAGCAAGAAGTCGGCGGTCCGCTGGCGGTGCGCCGGCGGCAGTAGAAGCGGCAGAATGGCGATATCGCAAACACGTTCGACGGCGGTGCGCCGGCGGCAGCCGCTTTTTAAAAGCGGCAGCTGCCTTCCTACCGCCTTCCATACGCGGACGGCCCGCTGGCCAGCCGCCGCTCCGCCGCCGTTATATCGAAGGCGGGCCGTCGGAGGCAAACGCTTTTTTCGAGCGATCTGCCGCCGCTTATTGTGTGTAATATATATATATAGCATGCAGTTTATCAAGAATAATGATTGATCAAACCAGACACATTTCCATTTGGCGTTTTAATTCCACATTTCAAAGTACAGTAACTGTCATTGAAACAAGATGTCAGATCACTGAAATATAAATAACAGAAAAATACAAACATTATATATACACACAAAAGAACATGCAGGTTTCCAATTTCTTTTTTTTTTTTAAAAACACTATTGTAACACTTACAATAATTGTTAATAATATAAAGAGGTCAGCTCTGGGATGAAAAGAATTACCAGTAAACACAAGCAATGAGGATATTTGGTACCAAAGAAAGTGCAGGATACCAAATAAATTGATGTATAACATCATATTTACAAGTCATTTCTAACAATAGGTTAAGTGGTAATAATTTAGAGTAAAGCTCTGGAGTAGAATATACCATTATAACTGCAATGCTGACTTGTGGCACAAGGATTTACAAGCTATATGTAACAATAGAATAACAGTTAAACACTGTGATGGAATGAAAGTAGAATTTTTGGTACTAGTTAATGTGCAATATCAAGTATCAGAGGTATGAAATAGGATTTACAAACTATAATAGAATTGTTAAGCACTGACGGAATGAAATAAGCCAATACTAAAGTCAAGGTAAGTAGAATATTTGATACCAGATAATGTGCAAATATCAAGTATTAGATGTATAATGTAGGATTTACAAGCTATATTTAAAAATAGAATAGTTAAGCACTTTTAACAATGAAATAAGCAGCAAATTGTATATGAAATAATTGAGATCTTTGGTATCAAGGAATGTGCAGGTATAATATACATTTTGACATTCAACTTACACATGACAACAAGTGGGAATAAATATAATTAACAGCAGAAAATCTGGCTGTAGAGAACACAGCCAATCAGAATGTCTGGAGAGGTTGGGGACTTCTGGGCTAAGAATCACCGGTTTTCCCGACCTCCAGAATGAGGCAGTGCAAATTGGCATATCTTCAGTGATTCCTCGTATGCCTGTATAAAACGACAAACCATCCCATATTCATCCAAGGAGCTGCCCTCAAAGCAGGGTCACGAGAAAAAAAAAAAAGAGCAATTTCCACAGTGAACAGTGTGGATTGGGTGAGTGTAGTCTGACACTTTTAGCAGGCTTTTTTAGGGGTCTTGATGTTACTGACTGCAGGATAAAGAAAGGGTTCCAGTTGTCAGTGATGCTGGGGTGTCAGTAGTCAGCCTAGGTTTAAGGGGTCGGCTGTGGGTCCCTCAGCTGTGCGGCACCTTTTTCCACCTTCATGTTCAGATGCTCCTTTCAGGTAACGCGTAACGTTAACCTGGATCGCCTCATCAGTGGCATCCTGTGTTGCCGGGTTCTTCCGGATGGCTCCTGTAGAAAATAAAGATCTGTCATTCCATTTGAATGGCATAAGGTCATACACATCTACTTAAATATAAAAAAAATATCCAACTTACTTTGAACAATGGTCTTCAGGAACATGTCTCTAAAGCATGCTTTATCCCGTACACCAGTCCAGGTTGTATTGATGGAAAGGTGATTAGAGAAGATACTCTGAAGCATTCGCCACACGGTTGTCTTTAGGTCCCTCCCACATTTGATTGCCAAAAACCGAAGCTGAAAATACAAAAAAAACATGTTACAAATTACATTTCTCTGAAGCTTCTCATAAATTTTAAATGTGACAGGCTGTGGATTCAGACTGTAGAATATGCAGTGTACGATCTTAATTGTACTTTTTAGATTACCCTATACCGTTATAAACGAAATCGGCACACTTACAAATCGTTGCTGGAGCTCTTTATCCTGCCTCAAACTGTTGTCAAGCAATGCCAAATGTTCCTGGGTGTCTAGGGGGGAGTAACAGATCCCCTGTCAGGGATAACTCTCCAACAGACACATTGGCACTGAAACGTTGCAGCATAGCATTTTGTCGTCCATGCTACGCACAACATCGCCAAACTCCCAAGACGTCGCAGCACTAGGGTTTGATCTGCACCTACAGGGGTTCCCAGAATAAAAGAATAAAGTTGTCAGTCCTGGACCTTCAAATACTAAACTATGACATTTATATCTAGGTCTACTACATGTACAGGTGGCCCCAGTGGGAATTAAACCAACAACCACAGGTGTTGTTTGCAAGTTGTACCCGATTGCCCAGTGCGAGCAAATGTCTTCAACGTTGTCCCAACTTGCTTCACCTGCTCTTGAAGCGAGCCGCTGTCATCTGGGAAGTAACAATATATTGATTAGCAATACACTAAATATAATAGTAATATAATATAACCACAATTATCATACCAGTAACTTTCCCTGTAATTTCTATCCACAGTATGTTATGCATGGCATACAAGTTCATAATGAAGAACCCTTATGATAACATCAATTTCATTTTTTTTCTTTGAAGCAGAATATTTGTTTGTAAAAGGGAGGAAAAAGAAAATGAAATATTGGTATACAGATTTTGGTTGATATATCATACTGTACAGTGAAATGTGCTATTGTTATATCCCTACTCACCTGAAGGACCGGATAGATCAGGCAAATCTCCAGTCAGGCCTTTGTAGAGTGTGTGCTCCTGCATATCCACAGGTATTTTAATTCAAACATGCAACATATTGTAATAAATCTACAATATTCAGCCTTTACCTTACACCCTCGGTTGTTGCTCTACACTTATTATATTAAATACTTATTTATATAGCTTGCTCACTGTATAATCATGATAGCCTAATACTTATAACACAAGATTGCATCTTAAACGAATGACTGAGTTGAAAACTTGAATAAGAACGCATTTTACACAGAGGGGACCAGCTAGGGAAACTTACCTGCCTACAATAACTGTTTTCATTTGAGTTACATTAATCATGAATAACCTTAGCCGAGTCCCCAGGAACATCGGGCTATTAAAGTAACAAGCCTATAACTGCGGTCTTATTAACGGTACATGTGTTAATTGCGATTATGAACATTTAATGTGTTAAACTTTTTTAATTAATTGCATGCGTTAACTTTGACAGTTCTAACTTATAGACATTTAAATAGAGATGTATATCACGTTAAATCATTTTACATAAACATATTTATGTGTACTAATCAATTCCACTCTCACTATTTTCTGAAATGATGTAAGACTTTAAAATTAAGGCTTCCAAATTCTTATATCAAAATATAATTGGTTCCCAACTCTGTTGTCACAATTTTCATTCAGATGTCACAATTTTGAGACGGCACCCAATTAAAAAAAAACCCAACCATCTCCGGTCTCCCCTAATGCTGGATTCTAATATTGGGTATAGGACTGGGAGCTAGAGTAGTGAGTCATGACCTTTACAGTAATTGGGCTCTGTTTTATTGGGCATACAGTCTCTCTCCTGACTATGCCAATTTAGAACCTGTTACCCCAGCACTAGACCAGTAATATTGACTTTGTGTTCCCGGCCTGTATACTCTCTGCTAAATTAAGGCAGGAGAAGCGATCTATCTACAGGAGTCTGCAGTTGTATGTAAGTGTGTTTATTTAATAGTTTTTAACATTGTTATAGTGGTATTCATTGCTAGATCAGGTGCTGTTTGTTTACTGTCTTGAACGTGGGTCGCTTAGACGTGTGTTTGGTGTGTGTGCGCTATATTTGTGTTGACTTGTCCCATAGTATTCGCTGATTTTTATTGTTTAAACTTGTCACGTAGGATTCGTTGCTAGATTTGCTTAGACTTCGGGTTGGTTATCCTGTGTGTGTGTAAAAATGTCGTCGTTTTAGTGTCTGCAAACAGTGCTTCACTTGTTTTAGAGTATTATTTATTGCTAAAGTGCAGCATAATTTATTTGCGCTGTACAGAAGTTGCGTTTGTTCCCGCGCAACCCTGAGTTTCGGTTTCGGGTGACCACGTGACTAGCTTTGTTGTGATAAGTAGCATTAAGGCGTGGCTGCTTTTTTCCACTGAACGGCTCGTAAAAGTGGTTATTTATTGGACTTAATGCTGACGCGGAAGCGGCAGCGGAAGTGGTGGCCCTCGTGTGAAGCCCTCCTCGTGTGAAGACCTACTTGGGTAAAGACCTGCGAGTCTACCTGTGCGAGTCCACCGAGCAAGGACACTGACAATGCTCCACTCACCAAAGCACTTAAGTATTTTTCTGTTCTATCTCTTTTATTATTTTACTTATACATACATACTAACATGTCTAGTTCACTAATAACACATGCCTTCAAGCACATCCCTGTTATCTGTTGTAGACCATTCACAAGATACAGATGCAAGACAAAACGCAACCCACACAACCTACGGCCGCTTTGCACTTCAACACCTGCTCCACTCTCGTTCTCAGTGGGACACTGGAACTGCCAGTCTGCTGTGAACAAAGCTGCCTTCATTCTAGCTTTCGCCATGCAGTCCACCCTCAGCATCCTGGCACTGACAGAGACATGGAAACATCCTGAGGATACAGCAACACCTGCTGCTCTCTCCAACAACTTCTCCTTCTCCCACACCCCTCGACATACTGGTAGGGTGGGGGAACAGGTTTGCTCATTCATAATAACTGGACTTTTTCACCACAGGCTTCACTATATAACAATACATCTTTTGAATTCCATGCCATTACTACAATGCAACCCACAAAATTACATGTTGTTGTCATCTATCGCCCCCCAGGTCAGCTGACAAGCTTTCTTGAGGAATTGGATGTCCTGCTGTCCTCCTTGCCAGAGGATGGCAGGCCACTTGTGGTTCTTGGTGATTTCAACATACACCAAAACAAACCCCAGGCCATTGAACTGAATACTCTTCTGGCCTCATTTGACTTGGAAAGACTACACACCACAGCAACTCACAGGCCAGGCAACCAGCTGGACCTCATTTTTACACGTAACTGTACCACCTCTAATATTCTTGTTACACCTTTACATGTCTCTGATCACTACTTTGTTCAATTCAACATGATTCTCCCATCCATTGTAAAACCGACCCCACCTTTGGTTTCCTTTCGCCGTAACCTCCGTTCCCTCTCACCCTTTCGCCTTTCCACTGATGTCTCTGCCTCTCTTCCCACAATAAATTTATTTTCCATGCTTGATGTAAACACTGCCACAGACACACTTAGCTCTACTTTAACAACCTGTCTAGACAACATCTGTCCTCTCTCCTCTAGACCAGCACGGACTACACCACCCAGCCCCTGGCTGTCTGACGTCCTTCGTAAACATCGGACTGATCTCAGGGCAGCTGAGAGGAGATGGCGGAAATCTAAAGATCCAGCTGATCTAGGTAAATATCAGCTTCTGCTTGCAACTTTTTCAAATAATGTTAAAACTGCAAAAACTTCATATTACCAGACCAAGATCAACAGCACCACAGACACTCGTAGCTTGTTTTACTTATAAGGTTACAGCCATCAGCAATACATTCACAGCACCACACCCTGTCAAACACCTGGCTCAAGTATGCAACCCTTCTTTCCCTATGTTCTCTCCTTTAACTGACACTGAGGTCTCCCTTGACCCCATTCAATCACACCTTCTCCAGGCCATCTCTCCGTCCATCCTACCGGCACTTACACACATAATTAACACATCCCTTCTTGCAGGCACTTTCCCCACTACATTTAAGCAGGCTCGAGTAACCCCACTGCTGAAAAAACCTGCACTTAACCCCACACAGATAGAACACTACAGACCAGTCTCTCTCATCCCATTCATGGCAAAAACACTTGAAAGGGCAGTTTTCAATCAGATCTCCGCCTATCTCTCACAGAACAAGCTGCTGGATGACAATCAGTCAGGCTTCAAAAGTGGACACTCCACTGAGACTGCCCTGCTGTCTGTCATCGAGTCGCTGAGACAGGCGAAAGCTGAATCCAGATCATCCATTCTGATTCTGCTGGACCTTTCTGCTGCCTTTGATACAGTCAACCATCAGATCCTTCTCTCCACGCTCTCTAAACTGGGTATCACTGGAACTGTGCTTGACTGGTTCAACTCTTATCTCTCAGAAAGGTCCTTTGAGGTAGCATGGAGAGGGGAAGTATCCAAGCCACACCAGTTACTTACTGGGGTACCTCAGGGATCAGTGCTTGGGCCACTTCTCTTCTCCATATACACAACATCACTGGGATCCATCATCCAGTCACATGGTTTCTCTTACCACTGCTACGCTGATGACACGCAACTCTACTTGTCTTTCCAGCCCAACGACACCACAGTGACCGCTCGAATCGCTGCCTGTCTGGCAGACATCTCAGCCTGGATGAAGGAACACCACCTTCAACTCAACCCTGCCAAGACCGAACTCCTTGTCTTTCCAGCCAAACCGGCTGTTGAACACAACATCACCGTGCAGCTGGGTCCAACTACAGTTTCGCCTTCCAAAACGGTCAGAAATCTAGGGGTAACCATTGATGATGAGCTAAATTTCACAGACCACATTTCAAAAACTGCAAGATCATGTAGATTTACACTCTACAATATCAGGAAGGTAAGACCCTTCCTCTCTGTACATGCCACACAACTGCTCGTTCAGTCCCTTGTCATAACTAACTGGACTACTGTAATGCTCTCATTGCAGGCCTTCCTGCATGTGCTATTAGACCTCTCCAAATGATCCAGAATGCAGCAGCACGTCTGGTCATTAATGAACCTAAGAGAGCACATATTACACCACTCTTTGTCTCTCTCCACTGGCTGCCGGTTCATGCACGTATTAAATTCAAGGCCCTGATCCTGGCATTTAAAGCAGTCACTGGGTCTGCTCCAGCATACCTAAAAAAATGTATGCAGAGCTACGTTCCCACCAGAAGCCTGCGGTCGGCTAAGGAACGTCGCCTTGTCGTACCAAAACAAAGAGGCACCAAAACACTTTCCCGGACTTTCAGTTTCATCATACCACGGTGGTGGAATGACCTTCCCAACTCAATCTGGGAAGCTAACTCACTCTCTATCTTCAAAAAACGGCTAAAAACACATCTTTTCCAAAAGCACTTAACCGGTCACAAAAAAAAAAAAAAAAATAAATAAAAAAAAAAAAAAAATATTTACATTTCTTGTTGCACTTAAATCTGTTTTGTATACTATTATGATGATAGTGAAACTTTTTAATATGGCACTTTTTGTACCACTGTCTCCCTAAGATGATTCGCTGATGTTCCTCCTCTTTTGTAAGTCGCTTTGGATAAAAGCGTCTGCCAAATGAATAAATGTAAATGTAAGGCAATGACCCAAAGCTTGGGATCCATGTTTACTTCATGGGGATGCACATGATGTTATTGCTGGATATTACATCACTTTTACAACTCCAAAACGTTGATTAATGATTTGACATTTCAAGATGACTCTTATTGATGACAAATATTTTAACCAGAATTATCTGTGGTTCAACATGCTTTGTCTCTAGGCTGTAAACAGTAGGGACAAGAAAAGTTAGAGGCAGACAGAGATTCAAAAATGTAATGGAAAATAAACAAATACTAAATGAACAAAATCCACCAATAAATACTCTGTCGTTATGCTTAATAGGGATCCTGACTGAGGCTTGGTGTTCATTGATCGTATACCAGAATTTTATTGGAGGGATTTTATCAATTTAAAAATTCCACAATGGGGAAATGTTTTATTTCTCTATTGTCAGGAGTTATTTATAGCCAAAGTGGGGGGCCCGTACACATAGAACAGAATCACTCAGTGCCCAACACACAAGTGAAATAAAACGAAAACAGCCAATAAGTAATTAAAATAATCTGTAAATTAATGGGTTGCAGATAATAACGTCTAGGTTACGTATGTAACCTCCGTTCCCTGATGGAGGGAACGAGACGTTGTGTCAGAGAAGTGACACTAGGGGTCTCTCTTGAGCGCCGATATTCACCTCTGAACTATGAAAAAAGGCCAATGAGAGTTGGCAACCAGTATTTGCATGTCCCGCCCCCGGACATACGGGTATTTAAAAGGCGCAAATACGGGAGTTCATTCAGGATTTTTCTGAGGAGCCGGAAATGGTCCGGCCACAACAGTGGCTCGGCTCAGCGACGTGGCAGGGGAGACACAACATCTCATTCCCTCCATCAGGGGACGTTAACCTAGATGTTCCCCTTCTGTCACTCTCTCCACGTTGTGTCAGAGAAGCGACACTAGGGGTCCACTTAAAAAGTGCCATGAGCCGTGTACGTGAACAGCTGATACAGGAGCGAGCAGGTATTCTTACGTGCAGAACGACCAACTGTATCAGGCTGCACGTACCCTTCCCCAATACCCCATTTAAGCCATCAGACTCCTTATCGTTACCCTGGAGGGGGGAACAAGGCTGGGCCTGGCTGGGCCTCTTTTCTCTCTATGTTTCTCGCATAGAGCAACTACGGCCGGGGCCCTTACATGCATTGAGGGAAGGGGGTCTTAGCCCTCATTCAGGGCGGAGAAGACCCTGCGGAGGCCACACCTATCCGGGAGGGGAGGCAAATTTTAGTGGCAAATACATCAGATGGCCTAACTTAGGACCTATGTGGAAAAGTTGGTGCGGTGGTAGATCCAGCCTCGTAGAGGGGGGAAGCATACAGCACGGTGACCGAGGCAGCTGTAACTGCCTAAGGGAGACACGGGAGTCAGCTCGTGAGGGGACAGTACCGTGGCATTACACACAGGGGGAATCCGAACAGGAGGCCTTACCTGTGGAGCACCTATACCAGTACAGGGTAGCTTGCGATACCCGCAGTGGTTTGGGTCGGCGAGTTCCTCCGCTGAACTGCGGACCCGCGAGGGCTAGGGAGGAGTCAACCAGCTGCCCAAAAACTGTTTTCCCTTGGTTAGGGGGAAAGGGCGCTAGGCGCAAGCGGTTCACCCTTTCAGATTGTCAGCATGCTACCGAGTTCTACGGGCTCGGACCTGAGAAAACACGGGACGATACTGACTCAACTCGGAGATTATAGAATCTCGCAAGTGTTAGGTGTTGCCCAGCCCGCTGCTCTACAGATGTCTGCTAAGGCGGTGCCCCTAGCCAGTGCCCACGAGGACGCAACACTCCTAGTGGAGTGAGCTCAGACCCACAAAGGGGGGGGCACGGCCTGGGTGTGATAAGCCAAGGAAATGGCGTCGACAACCCAGTGGGCGAGTCTCTGCTTGGAGACAGCGTTCCCTTTCTGCTGTCCCCCAAAGCAGACGAAGAGCTGCTCAGAGCGTCTAGTGGTCCAGATAGATACATAAAGCACGTACTGGACACCGCAGTGAAAGGGCTGGGTCTGCCTCTCGGGGCAGCTCTTGCAGGTTCACTACCTGATCCCTGAAGGGTGTGGTAGGAACCTTGGGCACATAGCCCAGTCGCAGCCTTAAGATCACGAAAGTGTCTGCCGGACCGAACTCCAGGCAAGAGTCGCTAACAGAGAACGTTTGCAGGTCTCCGACCCTCTTGATGGAGGCGAGCGCGATCAGCAGGGCAGACTTGAAAGAGAGGGCCCTGAGTCCAACTGAGTCTTACTGCTCAAAGGGGGGTCTCTGGAGTCCCGTGAGGACAACCGAGAGATCCCAGGAGGGGTGCAGGTTAGGCCGGGAGGGAGTCAACCTCCAGGCACCTTTTAGGAACCTGACAATTAAGTCGTGCTTACCAAGAAACTTGCAGTCTACCGTGTCATGATGGGCCGCAATAGCGGCGGCATACACCTTGAGGGTGGAGGGGGACAGCCTCCTCTCTAGCCTCTCCTGTAGAAACACGAGCACTGACCTAACCGTGCACTTCTGTGGGTCTTCGGCTCGGGAAGAACACCAGTCTGCAAACAGACGCCACTTTAGGGCGTAAAGATGCCTGGTCGAAGGGGCTCTGGCTTGGTTGATAGTGTCTATGACGGCCGGTGGTAGGCCGGCTAGCTCTTCTGCGTCCCGTCCAGGGGCCAGACGTGGAGGTTCCAGAGGTCTGGGTGCAGATGCCAGAGCGTGCCCCGTCCCTGAGAAAGAAGATCCTTCCTCAGGGGAATTCGCCAGGGAGGGGCTGTCGTGAGGAGCGTGAGATCTGAGAACCACGTCCGGGTGGGCTAGTAGGGGGCCACCAGAGTGACTTGCTCCTCGTCCTCCGTGACCTTGCATAGCACCTGTGCAAGAAGGCTCACTGGGGGAAAAGCGTACTTGCGCAGCCCGCAGGCCAGCTGTGCGCCAGAGCATCTGTCCCGAGGGGAGCCTCTGTGAGGGCATACCAGAGCGGGCAGTGGGAGGTTTCCTGGGAGGCAAACAGGTCTACCTGGGCCTTGCCGAACCTGTCCCAAATTAGCAGGACCGACTGGGGATGGAGCCTCCACTCTCTGCCGGGCAAGCTTTGTTGCGGACCTTCGTTGCTCTTAGGGCGAGGTTGGTCGCTGAGCGCAGTTCCTGCAGCGTGTCGGGATCAGGGCCACTCCCGTGCATGTTTTGCAGTGCCTTGGCAGTGCCTTGGTGTTTTTGCTCTTTTAGAGGAAATTACTCTTTTAAATAAAATCACTCTTTTATGAAGAAAAAAGAACTTGTAAGAGATATTTATTATCTGCACTGTCGAAGCGCTCAGGGGCAGGAAGTGCACAGCCGTACAAAAAGGAGAAAGCCGCTGTTGTGCGCCGTAGAATCCAACAGCATGCAGCAGACGGATAGCAAGAACTCGGTGTGTGCACGCAGCAGTTGCAGACATGACCATCGGCTCCGAAGAAATTTTCTGAATGAACTCCTGTATTTGCGCCGCTTAAATACCCATCTGCCAGATGCATAAATGTAAAATGTAAACGTATGTCCGGGGGCGGGACATGTAAATACTGGTTGCCAACTCTCATTGGCCTTATTTCATAGTTCAGAGGTGAATATCGGCGCTCAAGAGAGACCCCTAGTGTCGCTTCTCTGACACAACGTGGACAGAGCGACAGAAGGGGAACAAGAATAAGAGGCAGCTGTAAGTTTTCTGTAAATGTACACTGTTTCAGGTTATTATCAGGTATTTCAGCTTAGATAAGAAATTGATAATTTGAAATAAGGAAAAGTTCCATTTTAATCAGCTCTCCAAACTCAGCTTAAATTCACTTCAACTCCTTTGTTTATTGAGTGTTACATATTCCCTGTTGAAATTCTTGTTTAGTTTCCTGTTTCCTGTGTTAGTTTTGTAGTCCTTGTAGTTTTATTCTTTGATTGATTCTCCCTGATTGTGTCCCCAGGTGTTCCTTGTTTTTCCCTTGTGTATTTAAGCCCTTGTTTTCCCCATTTCCTTTGTCAGTTTTTGCATGTTTTGTCATGTTCTGTGCCTGGTTTCCTGCATTTTGTTATATTCTGTGTTACTTTGTTCATCTTTTGTTTACATTAAAGCTGCACTTAGATCCTCATTCTTTGCCCGCATTGTCATAGACAGTAATTTGTGTTATGAGATTATGGAGAGGGAGAAATTTTGAATAAAATGCATGAGATAGAGAAGTTTAAAGTTTGAGGTAAAGGGTTAAATTGCTTAAAGTTTGTTCACAAACAATCTGTATTTAACTGTTACAAGCTACTGGATGCTAATCGCTAGCTTTTGTTGCTAGGGTTATTATAGACTTTCAATGAAAGATTGCCAACTTGTTAGTGTAGCGGTGCTGTGTTATGCTATAAGCTTTAACAGTGTTTTTCTAATAGCTTAGCTGTACTGTGTTTACAATATGGCATCGGCATACGCGGTAAGTTGCCTCTGAAGAGTCTCTTTAGGACATCCCGTGAACTTTCGTTGTCATAGCAACCAACACCAGTTATTTTTCTTGGTTCAACTCTAATGAAAACAGTTCCCAGATAGCATACATATCCGGGCCTCATCTGGGCCAACTATGGCACATATGGCTCAGTTCTGGCAGCGGCAAAGGTCATATGGGCCATATCTGGCCCACACACATCAAGCCGGTTATAGAGTGAGTTGTGGCTTGCTGTGTGTGGGCCAGATCTGGCCCGTGTGTGGCAAGCTGGTTGTAGTGTGAGTTGTGGCTTGCAGTGTGTGGGCCAGATCTGGCCCGTGTGCAACAAACCGGTTTTAGTGTGAGTTGTGGCTTGCTGTGTGTGGGTCAGATCTGGCCCGTGTGCGGCAAGCCAGTTAGTGTGAGTGTATTAGTGTGACTGACTTCTAGCAGCCACAATCAGGTTGAGTCATCGCCGTCATTCCATGCGGTATGTGGGCCAGAAGAATGTGGAAGATGTGGGCCACAACTGGGCCAGATTTAAATTGCTATCTGGGATTTAATCGGTGCATAACGTTGGCGCGTTCCACAATGCACAAATAAACAGTAATCAGTTTGCAGCGTGTTAATGTCACTAGTTATTTTAAAGAGCAAATTTCCAGCAATGCAAGTTACAGACAACCCATGTGATCATTTTACGGAGTGGCGCTTGTACTTTCAACTCGTTCAGGGCGAGATTAATATATATTTATGCGGCAAGTTAACTGCGGATGTTTAAACAATGAAATTTGATCAGAGAGGATTTGGTGACAGATTCTGGATAAACAACAAGGTCTTTCAATGAAGTTAAACTAGATTTACTACAAATCTTTAGCGATAAAACATTTACACTCCCATTCAAAATTACACTCGGAAAATGATGCACATTACACAAGTTATTTTTAAATTCGCTCAGCAAGCAGACAAAAAAATATGAACATTTACTTTCAATGATTAATCACAGACAGTTCAAAATAGTTGAATGCACTGGACCATCGCAATGTCATCAAATTAGCTATTAATTACGGCCATTCAGAAAGAGATAGATGAACATCGCTCATATCTTTTCCTTACCTCACTGCAAAGAGATTTCTTCATAAAATTTCAAATGTCAAACTCCTTTCGTGGAGTCTTAGTTTAACTGGAACTTTATTCCATAGAGTGTCTGAGTTTCATCAGATAGTTCAGTTCTATTTTTGTGCTCTTTTCATGAGCGCTGAAGGCGGCTTTCAGCCTAACTTATAACGGAGGTAAATACAAGTGTGTTCTTTGTCGTTGTCATGACAACAAACTTGCGCATAATATATATGTCACAGACACGGAACTTTGTAGTTTCTTTGTTCTGGTTCGAAGAAAAGAGAATAACGGTGTATAAAATGACTAATAACCACTGATCTATATATATATATATATATATATATATATATATATATATATATATATAACTGGATTGCTCATAGAATTCTAAACTGCCAGCAGTAGGTGAAGCTACCGGAAGTGCTCTGGCGGCCATCTTACTATTCTACCGACAGAGGGCATTGCGGCATGTGCAGCGTTTAACCGCGAAACAACACTCGGATGCGGCTAAAGTGCCCACAGGTTGTAATTTATGACTATGTACATATTAAGCACACATTAGTCGTTATCCCCATGTAGAGTGGGCATAACGATCATAATCTTTAATAATCAACAGTAAAAATACAACACCAAAGTGTATTAATACCCCTTTTTAAAGCAAAGTTATCCATCTGCAGATTGTTACAGGATGCAATGTTTCTCTGCCTTCATAGTTTAAATCTGTTGATGCTCATTGTTCATAATGTTGACAAATTATACAGCTGCATAATTTGCCAACATTATTAAAGGTGGGGTATGTGATTTGCAAAACGGCCGGCAGATTTTGAAAATACACAACTCTAAGGTCCTACCTTCTCTCCTCCAACGCTGGCCCTGACTCCACCCATTCGAAAAACATGGACGCGCAATCATGCACGAGCGAAAACTCAGATGCGCAGTGTTCTAGCAGTGTTCTAGACTCACTAGTCAAACAGTGCATTCACCTGTCAGACAATTTTTCAGAGCAAATTGTTGACACAGCAGGAGGAGGGGGTCGCATACCACTCTTGAAAGGCGTAGAGCTGATTTTCTCATAACTGTAAAAAAAAAAGAACATCGCCAGCCCTGGCGTCTGTACAGCGGTCTTCTATTCAAAACAGGATTCATAGAAATGTGGAACAACCCCACTAGCACTATAAAAGCTCTATTCTCCATACATAAATACAATCGCTTCCTGTTACTGGGTCATGAGCTTTGAGTATGCGCACGAACGGGACACGCCGCCAGGGTGGTGGGGGAGGGGGCATGGTACGACCGTTTGATTGACACATTTTCTGTCCAATGATTCTAGATGGTCTTGAAAATGATTGGCTGGAGTTTTTCGAGTCCTGCCCGTTCCACAGATGATTAAATTGCTTAATTTTCATTTCAGTGCTTCTAATTTACAGCCAGTAAGTGGGTTAGGAATAGGATTTCAAGTTATTTTGAAAAAATGGTCAAAAAAGAAAATCACATACCCCACCTTTAACCATTTTTGACTAGATTATATAGTAAATGTTAACTAATTTTTTGGCATGCACATCAACAAATTTTGAAGTTGTTAATAAAAACGACTAGCTTTGTGTTGATATTGTAACTAGACAGTACCTCTTCAGAATAAATCCAGAAGAATCAAATATAAAAACTTAGTAGTTGTAGCGGTGTGTTATCTGCGTTGTGTCTACTAAGAATCACTCTTGAATGCTGAAACTCGTCTCGTCAATCCTCTTTTATTTCATCTGGAGTAACAAACAGATTATGAGGACTCGTGCAGCACTTAGAGCAGGGTGCGGCAGCAATGCACACACGCGCTGCAAAAGATAAAGAATAAAAGTAACGTAAAAACACTTAAAGAAAATAATTAATGAAACATGCATGTGTCCATTTCAGAGAGACTTAAAGTCACAATTGCTCAAGTATAACGTATGAAACAATCAGTTAAAACAAATTACGGCCTTATTAAATAAGCACATAAACTTGCGTGACCTACCACTGTGAATAATTATGCAGACTGGGAAGAAGCAAAGTGCGTCACTCCCCCAAATCAGCATGGCGGACGGAAAGAATGAGGGAAACCCAAAAATGGTCATGACAAGTGGAATGACAAAATAAATGTTCTCAATGCACACCTGCTACATTCCACCCTGCTGACTTCCACTTGCACATGACAAAACAAAAGAACACAAACATAACTCATCAAAATGCTACAAAGTCACCCAAAACAAAACAGGTACATACAACCACATAATATGAGAAACAGTAAGAGAAACAATATCCGTTCCATAGTACCAAGAGATAATACTGTAAATCAAGTGACACACTAAACTCCAGTCGTAAGACTATTCTCATCCGAATTAGTAATGTAAGAGGGTTGCAAAGCCTCCAAACACTCAAAGGAATAACATGCCTGTTACATATTACATACATCTAGTAGTCAGTTTTGCACAGCATTTCATACAATCTTATCTACTTTTTAGATTACTCGTAAATCCCCTACCTTCAAGATACTACAACTCACAGATATGCACATTTTAATCATACTATTTAATCATTCTCAGATATGATACCTCTATGAACAGGAG
The DNA here is from genome assembly GCF_025860055.1 of Xyrauchen texanus. NCBI lineage: Eukaryota > Metazoa > Chordata > Actinopteri > Cypriniformes > Catostomidae > Xyrauchen > Xyrauchen texanus. Next base: position 40,140,942 of record NC_068307.1, read on the forward strand.
AAACAAAAAAAACAAAAAACTACAACCCAGATATAACCTTCTGGTGCATATTCTGGATAAGTCTAATGACTGGTTTAACCACCCTTCCACATCTGGTTTTGACAGTTAATGACCCGCCCTGAGTTGAAGGCGCTCCTGAACACTGCAGTACATGGTCAGTGGCTACAGTATCAGTATATACATCTGCATCAGCCTGATTAATACTCCTATCAACATCAGGTTCGCATGTCAAAGATCTGCCTTCCGTCTGACCATTGAAGCTTGTAGTATGAGGAGCAGAAAGGGTGGTAAACCTTTCATCTGGAATCAACTGGAGAGAATCAGACTCCGAAAGATCAACTTCAGAAACTGGGAGTTCTGACACCCACGCCACAGTTCTCTCATCTGGTTCATTGACAGGCAGTCTCAATTCTGCATTTTCACTCACAGACAAACTTGACCCACTCAAGGCAACATTCTCGGAAGAATTATCTTCTGAAATCTCATTCTGAAGAGGTAAGAAGTTCACCGGCATGATGAGATTTCTATGAACAACTTTCTCAGTTCCAGTCACACAATTTTGTATATGGAATGTATGGACCTCATTATTCATTCCTTTCACTATGTAAATGTGACTCTCCCATCTATCAGCGTTCTTCCTCCTGCCACGCTCGCCCTTATTGGCCAGCAGCACTCTATCACCGATGTTCACCGGAGCACCTTTCTGCTTCTTGTTGTAGAGATTTGCTTGCCTCTGTTGTTGTTTTGAAGCTGAACCGTGGGCCACTTTCATCGCTTGTGCAAGATCATCTCGGAAAGACTGCACATACTGGTTATAGTCGACCACCTGGTCATCAAGCAGCACAGAGTCAAACATCATGCCGACGGGCAACCTGGGAGTTCTACCAAACATTAACTGGAATGGAGGGAAACTGGTAGTCTCATGTATTGTTGCATTATAGCAAAAAGTGAGAGACTTCAACATTTGGGGCCATCTGTGCTTTGATTTAGGTGGTAAGGCACGAATCATGTTACCCAATGTTCGGTTGAATCTCTCAACAGTCCCGTTTCCCATTGGGAGGTAGGGAGTCGTATGAGATTTCTGAACACCAGCAAGCTGAAGCATTTGAGAAATCAGGCTGCTTTCGAAATTGGCTCCCTGATCTGAACGTATCCACTCAGGAAAGCCGTAAACACAGAAAAAGCTTTGCAACTACCTTCGCGGATTGATTAGGACAAAGGTAAGCCTGTGCCAGCTTAGTAAAATGGTCTGTCAAAACTAATACATCCAGAGACTTATTGGACGAGTCTTCAGTTGACCTAAACTCCACACAAACCAGCTCAAGAGGTCTCAATGTTTTGACACTTTGAAGCAGAGCTCTGGCCTCAGGCTCTGGCGACTTGCTGACAACACATCTTCTGCAGCATCTCACATACTCTTTTACATCCCTTTCCAACCCTTGCCAACCCTTGCCAATAGAACCGACGTCTGGTTAAGTAGAGAGTTCTGTGTTGTCCCTTGTGTCCAGCTTCATCATGTACTCCCTTGAGGACTACATCACGGAGAGCAGCAGGTACAATAAACTGAAAAGTCTTTCTCCTTGTGATGACATCTTTGGAGACTCGATATAATAAACCTGTTCTTATTGACAGTTTGTTCCAGTTTCTCAAAAAACGAAGAACACTAGGTGATTCCTTGTTCCTCTCTCTCCTAGACGGCCTACGTTTGCGCTCCACAAAGAAAAGCACTCTGTTCAGGTCAGGATCAGCATGTTGTAAATCTGTCAGCTCCTGTTTTGACATTGCCGGATCGTCAGACAACCGAGATGGAATGATTGCCTCAAGTAACTTTGGAAGCAGGTAAGCATATGGCTGAACATGATTTTCCTGTCGTCTACTGCAGTGCAGAAAGGCAGAAATTTCCTCCTGAGAAATACCAGACTGCCTTGATAAAGCAGCATTATTCAATTCAATATCTGAACAGGGCTTGTCTTGTGCTTGCTTCTCAAAAGGATGACACGACCAGCGGAACACATCTTGGACATTCTCTGTATTCACAGCCCGAGATTCCTCCAAGAGAGCACCATAGGTCACTCTGGTAAGTAGGTGGAACACACTGGGTCGCACAAACAGTTCACGGCTGAGGGCCTCGGCAACTACATTCTTAGCCCCAGGAATGTATTTGATGTTGAAATTATACAGTGCGAGCTTTGCGAACCATCTTTGCTCGCAAGCATCCAACTTGGGTTTTGTAAGAATGTAGGTCAGTGGGTTGTTGTCTGTCCATACGGAGAACTGCTGACCCTTGAGCCAGTGACTAAATTTGTCACAGATTGCCCATTTGAGAGCAAAAAAACTCTACCCTATGAGCTGGAAATTTTGATTGGGCATAATTAAGTGACTTGCTAGCAAAGGCTATGGGGCGAGCAACCTCTCCATCGGCCACCACCTGAGAAAGGACTGCACCAAGCCCATTACTGGACGCATCGACAGACAGCAAGAAAGGTTTACTAAAATCTGGGTGTGCCAAAGTGACTCTTTCGAGTAAAGCCTGTTTCAGCGAACTAAAGGCATCTCGACATTCCTGAGTCCAGTCAGAAGAGGTAAGTTTTCTGCCTGCCGTCACACGTTTCTGTCCTTTGGTGTGCCTCGGTTTCCTCACGCCTGATGTTAATGTAAAGAGGGGTCTACCAATGCGAGAACAGCCTTCGATATATTGCTGGTAGAAAACTACCATCCCCAGGAATGACCTCACTTTTGTTTGTGATGGAATGTCAGTGCCATCTTCCATAAGATCCTGTTCTGTGATGTCAACAATAGCTTTGACCTTTTCAGGATCCGTAGTCACGCCTTCACTACTCACAAAGTGGCCAAGAAACTTAACTGAAGGCTTCATGAAATGACACTTCTTCTGAGACAGCTTTAGATTGTGAGTTCGAAGTCTGTGGAATACTATCTCTAGTCGTTCCAAAGCAAGCTGTTCATCAGGAGCAAAAACGAGGATATCATCGAGATAGCACAACATGCTCATGAAGTTCTGATCGCCAACTATGTTCATCCTCATGAATGTCGCAGGACTATTGCATAAGCCCTGCGGAAGCCTATTATATTCATAAAGACCAAAAGTAGTAGTAAATGCAGTGAATTTTCTGTCACTCTCGTGCACTTCTACATTATAATAACCTGATGTTAAGTCCATTGTGGAAAAGAATGCGTTACCACCTAGAGCCGCAAGTGCATCCGCTTGATGCGGAAGAGGATGTGCATCTTTGACGGTCCGCGCATTCAGCCAGCGAAAGTCTGTGCACAGTCTCAGATCACCATTCCTTTTCCAGACTAACACCAAAGGAGATGCATAATCACTCATTGACTTTCTGATTATGTCACGCTCCTCCATGTCGTCCAAGGCCTCTCGCAGCTTCTCATAGTGCGACGGTGACAATCTTCTGTAAGGAAGCCTGAACGGTTTAGTATCACTTAGACAGATTCTGTGAACAAAGCCTTTGCCCCTACCACAATCCAGTCCATGACGCGAAAATATCGACTCATACTTGATCAACAGTTCAGCCAACCTCGCTCTCCAGTAAGGTGACAAAGAATTAGAGCTTATATCAACATCATTCAGTCCCAGGCTAGACAGGGTTGAGCCAGCCAGACCATGTGGCGTGTAGTGTTGACTCTCGGTCTCACACTGCTTAGTACTGCATTTTGTCTGGCTTTCAGTCTCCAATTCATTACACTGCAAATCTTTCGTCTGTTGATAAGACATGCCAAGACAGTCAACATCAAAGTCTTCAAGAGCATGCAGGTGTACACATCAGCCAGCTTACAGTTGCGTTTTAGACAGACAGGTTTGTTCGATGGGTTGCTAACTTTAACTGGTGTACTACCATCCCCCCATAATGACACCACTATCCTGCCCACCAACACATTTCTTGGTGCAGTGCGCGCTGTGCTGGGCTCCACAATAATTGTACTACCTGCAGAGAGGATTTTATCACTAACTAACTTCCCCCACACTATATGTTCTTTCATGGGCTCCAGAGTGACAGCATGTTTCAGCTTTACAGTTCCTACTTTATTAGGTGACTCCGTCCCTTTCCATGTCTCAACATTGCACAAAAGTTGAATCAAAGCTCCAGTATCAGAATATATGCCCTGTGAGTCAGATACTCTACTCCAGAAATCATTTGATATTTTCATGTCATGAATGAGATGTTTTATGACATTACTTCCTAAAATTAGGTCAGCACTTTGCCCATCAACAATTAAAGCAGGTACAGAGGAGCAGTCGACAACTTTCATCTGTACGTCACACACTCCCTGTGGGCTCGTTTTCTGACCACCACAGCCAATCAGTGTGAGCAGTGTTGGAGATATGTCTTCTGAGGTAAGTACTTTTGCTTCAATGAGTTTGGACAGAGCTTGTGTACTTATAGTACAGGCCATAGACCCACTGTCAAGCATGGCTCGAAGCAAAACAACTTCCTGTACCAAAACATCAGTAAAGAACAGATCATCATTTGCGTTAAGTCTCTGCACATTTTGAAAAATCACTTTTGTCTCGTCATCAACAGTACTGCAAAACTCAGAATAGACAGATGCCAAATCGATATCCTCATTACCAGGGGACATTATGCATGGCCCATCACTAGTCCCCTCCTCATGTGGGCCATCTAGTTTCCCAACTGACCAGAGTCGGGACCGCTCTGTTGAACTTGTGGTTTGAGGCCGGTCCCGGCAGAACAAGCTGATGCTCTGTGGCTAGGGGCATGACAGTTAAAGCACAAGCGGTTTATTCGACAGTGTGAAAAAGTATCATGACTTGCATCGCCACATACTTCGCATGCAACATTTTGTTTGTTCACACCACTCCGTACTTTGTGTTGAGGTCTGTTCACTCTTGTTGCCTGCTGGCAAGAACCCTGGTCCAAAACTCGTTCCAAAAGACTGATCATGCGATTCAAAGACTGATCCTGAGTACAGTGCTCAGTATCCTGAGGTGACGCTACTGCTGTATTTTTCTCCATACCACGACCATGAGCACTCAAAATGTCTGTCGACTGGGCATGACACGCAATGCCACTCACATGTACATTAGACTTGCGTTGTTGTAGGAGCTTTTTCTCCCTCTCATACTCATCCAGTCTAATCTGCACATCAGCTGCAGTCCATTCCTCCAGTGGCTTCCACTTAAATATTAGAGTCAACTCTGGATCAGGGCAGTTCCGAATAAACATTACAGTGACCTCACGCAAAGGGTCATCCAGAGTTTTTCCTTGTCTCCTCAATCCTTCCCCAGCAATGTCAATCACCTTATGCAGCCTCAGCCAGTAATCAAATGGTTTTTCATTTTTCAAAGGCAAAGTGGCGTAAAAATCTGCCAAAGGCATGCATGAATACACAGTATCGCTACAATGTTGTTTGAGCAGGTCAAAAATTGGCTTTGGACCATCACAGAGGTCAATCAGTGGGTTACTTTTCAGTCCAACCTTCACTACATCACACGCTTTGCCCTTTAACTTTGTCAGTACTTCATCGGCTTGGTCTTTCAAGGGCACTTCACGTTTTCTCAAGCACACTTTTACTGTCTCCACCCACTCGTCAACACAAATTTTCTCTTCCCCATCACCTCTGAAGAACGGGGGCTCGTTAACATCTTACTTAACAACTAAGCTGACTTTTGACAAATCACCCATAGTAATAGTTGAATCACTTTGCTTGTTTTTGCTAAAACCCCCAGATTCAAGACAGGTAATGATGTTCTGGCCAATGCTGCTGCCTATCTGTTTCACTATGTCAGTTATCAGATTCACTGGTACAGCGTTTAAATCAGAGAATTGCACAGAATCATCCGAAACAGCACAAGACTGAGACACAGTGGATGTCGGCACATTAACATGTCTTGTGTGTATAGGGGTTGAAGAAAGTGGACTAATTTTATCGGCCCGCCTGTCTGATGTGCTTGGATGAACCTCAGTACACCCCTCCCTCTTCCCATGTTCATCTGACCATGAAAACTCTCCATATCAGTCTCTGACATTCAAATTAAAATACCACTTCTGATTTTTTTTCTCTTTTTTTTTTAAATATCGTCACCTTCCTAAAATAATTGCCTAAGTCATTTTTTCACTTTTCTCAGAAAACACAAAAAACTGAACCAATAATTGAATATATGATATTTATTGATAATGTCACTCAAAAAGGTTATGGCATAAGATGACAATTGACATACTAATAACAATGCATGTCAATTATGTAACGTAACGGGAATAAATGACTTAGGCAGATTTTTGAACATGCCTTTGTTACTTAGGCAATTTGAAATGTACAACTCTGTCAACAATAAAACACTAACAAACAAACTAAACATCATTCTGAGGAGGCATGTGCATCTCCTCCCTTCTACCTCCAGCTCTTTGCTGGGTTCTTGCCTGATGCCTATTAATGTGGCAAATTATCAAAGTAGTGATGACACTCAACAGGCATGATGTGTTTCATTGACTGGAGGTCCTGGAACTTTCTCTCCTTGATTGGCCGACCACATGGAAACATTCGTATCCATAGGATCGGCTCTTTTGGCAACTGCACCCTCTGTGGCAGTTCTTCCCACACAGAGTCCCCCGAAAAGGAAAGCTTGAAATGGACCTTGCCTTCACTGCCAAACTGAATAGCCCGCAAATCATGCACAGTCGGATCTCCAGCCTTTTTGCCTGGTCTGATGCTAGTGAAGTAAGATCCATTCATTTTCAGGAACTCATCATGCTTGAGCACCTTCACATGGTAAGGTGATGGGTTGATTCTTGCAGTCTGGAGTATGATGACGTAGTCTCTCGGTGTAAAGACATCCGTAACTATTTTGCGTTCAATAGTACTATGCATGCTGTCACACTCCATTTGTGTGTGGCCTGCAACAAGGTATTTCTGTGTTATTAGTACCCCATATTTCCTCGCAAGCTCAGAGAATGCATTCGCCACACCTGCATTGCGGTTCTGATAACCGCAACCGTCGCTCCACACTATGATCTCTTTGAGTTCTGGATGGTCTTTGATCACACCTTCAAAATGGCGATATTGAAGATGTGCAAATACCTCGCTACTCAGGTCACCCTCTGATTCGTCCCAAATGTAGCAGTATCCTTCTTTTGATCTCAAGTCGAAGAGGGTAAAGTTATGGACCTGCAGTTTCGTTTTGTAATACAGGCTGCTGGCTTGGGTTTTTGGACACAGCAGCACAGCTTGCAAGTCCATTGTCCAAACTGACTTCTCATTATTCGCAGAATCCTTGTCAGAGAATTTCTCTTGCCTCGCTTCATCTTTCTCGGTGACATGTGCATCATATTTGGCCTTACTGATATTCCCATGCTTGAATGAAACACAAACATCACACTGATCTTTTCGCGGAATGAATACAGAATAGTTCTCTTCATGGAATACATCTGTGAAATATCGTATTCCAACGGCCCTCACTCCAGTAGTTGCAGCTGCCTGTTGATATTCCCGATGTAGTTGGGAGATGGTTGTGCCTGGGTGAAGGAACTTCTTGTTTTTGTAAGTCTCTGTGCTTCTGCAGTAGTGTGAATCAACAGTGGGTAGGTCCCTCAACCAGTCATTAAGGAAATCCTTGACATCAGCTTCAAGCTTTGCATGCTTGCCACTCATAGGTCCAGATTTAGACGGAGGCACTGCTGCTTGTTCATCATGGTCGAGGGTGTCTTTGTTCAGCCAGTCTGTAATGGTTCTTTCAGGGAGACCAAGTGTAGATGAAAAAGTGCCTTGCACACTTTGAGAATCGTTCCATCTTGAAGCTTCAGTTGGTAGGACAATGATGAACTGCGTCGGGATCCCTCAGCAACTTTCTTTTGCTTGATGTTAACCTTTGTGACCAAAGTGGTGACGTATAACCGACGTTCTTCCCAGGTGTTCATTGCCCAAATCTTCTGAAATATCCACTGCCGCTGCTCTTCTGTAATGACTTGGCAGTCTCGAGTTGAGACTCGCTGACAGAACTTCGAGTTGCAGGGAGGACCCATAGCCTTTGCACTTATTTCTTTGCCACTTTTGCTCTTGTATGATATTCCTTTGAGACGTTTCTCCTTGGATTCATTTTGTTTCCATGTTCCCGTACTAAGGCATTTATTATTAGTCAAAATGCTGACTAAAAAGACTAAATAAAAAGACAAAAACACAATATTTTTATGCAATATTTATAGTCTATATTATAGTAAACCTCATCACTTACCAGTAGGGGGTGAACCCTGAATCATGGAAATAACTTCAGAGGTTGAGTAGCTTTTCCATCTTCTTGATGCACCTGCCATCTTAAAAAACTTGTAAAATTGTCTCATTGCCTTTTGACTTAGGCAAAATAAAACGGCCTAAGTCACACACTTGACATAGGCCATTATACTATAGGGGTAGAATTGCATGATCTGTTCAACTGAGGATGTGGGCGATTTTACCAAAGGTGGCCAGCATCATGAGAAGATGACTTATGCAAAAAATCATTTTTGTCAAAAAATGACTTAGGCAATTATTTTAGGAAGGTGATGCGATATATGTAAAGATTATTATATATATATATATATATATATATATATATATATATATATATATATATATATATTATTAACTTGAATTATCAAAATATTTCAGTCCCTTTAAAACTTCGTAAGTTTCCTGGAATCAGAGATCTTTCAATTCACATCACATAAATGGCGAACCTCTCATCCACTCAGTCACGTTGCAGTGGCGCGCTCATTCGCCAATCACCCCGGCAACTCCTCCACTCGCGTGCAAACGGCCTGGTCCCACGAAGAGTGAAGCAACGATCACGGCACCAGTTGTAGCGGTGTGTTATCTGCGTTGTGTCTACTAAGAATCACTCTTGAATGCTAAAACTCGTCTCGTTAATCCTCTTTTATTTCATCTGGAGTAACAAACAGATTATGAGGACTCGTGCAGCACTTAGAGCAGCGTGCGGCAGCTATGCACACACGCGCGCTGTGAATACTCATGCAGACTGGGCAATAAACTTTTACATAAACAGATTTTAAGAAAATACAACAATAATTAATGTACCTCTAGTAAAAAACAGATTATGAGGACTCGTGCAGCACTTAGAGCAGCGTGCGGCAGCAATGCACACACGCGCTGCAAAAGATAAAGAATAGAAGTAACGTAAAAACACTTAAAGAAAATAATTAATGAAACATGCATGTGTCCAATTCAGAGAGACTTAAAGTCACAATTACTCAAGTATAACGTATGAAACAATCAGTTAAAACAAATTACGGCCTTATTAAATCAGCACATAAACTTGCGTAACCTACCGCTGTGAATACTCATGCAGACTGGGAAGAAGCAAAGTGCGTCACTCCCCCAAATCAGCATGGCGGACGGAAAGAATGAGGAAAACCCAAAAATGGTCATGACAAGTGGAATCACAAAATAAATGTTCTCAATGCACACCTGCTACATATACACACAAGTTCATATACAGTATGTGTGTGTGTATATATATATATATATATATATATATATATATATATATATATATATATATATATATATATATATATATATATATATATATATATATATATATACACACATAAATTAATTTACCTTTACTTAATGGAATTATCCATTTGCATTCATTTCTGGAATATGTACATAACAGCTTGTGAGAATTTAATTATTTCAACAATCCCCTGATCTTTTAAATCATAATTAGAAATAAGTTTATTGACATATGCACACAAGAAAATCATACATATTTATTTGTTCAATAACAAAAGCTTCCAAGTACACACAAAAATTGACTTAAACTGAACAATACAATAAAAATTTGCAGATATGTGGGAACAAATCTGCTAATGGATTTAACAACAATCCCACATTATTCAGCTTACAAAAGAATGGTAGCAAGACATGCCATCAGAGCTAGTGGCAACAGTTCTTCACCGGATAGCACAGTGACACTGGAGGCAGCATCTTCTGATATGCTGGCATTTCAGGCGGTGACGTTCAGCCTGAAACGGAAGACACAGAGAAAAACATCACTGTATTTCTTCCCAGCTTGTCCATGTTCAAAAAGGCTGTGGTAGGGCACATAGCAGGCTTTGCAGTTAAAACAACTATGAAGATGATTCTGTGCACTACCTGTTTATCAGCACTCAGTGTCAAGAGCTCTTCCCAAGATGAATACACTGATCGACATGAAGTCCTGAGGTGGATTTATAAGACTGAAATTTTTATAGACAGCTGAGAGATTTCTTCAACAGCACGCACTCACAAGGCCCATCTCTGTCCCCACAAATGTTCTGGATCTCCATGGTGGTTCTGCATTCAAGGAACTTGAGGCAAACATGTTCAACCTAGAACCATACAACAATCACATCTTCATACTCAGTGCATTGCAGGAAGCTGCACAAACATCAGCCTCCACTTCATTGCCAAGGAAACATGTGCTGCACTCTGGGCAAGCTTGTACTGCAAAATAGAACAAAAAAAAGAAAAGTTTGATATAAACATCAGGAGCCGGTTGCACCAGCTATACAAAAGTTTAAACTTAGCCTAGTTGTGGCGTAAATGGGCACGAAGTCACAATTTACACACTACTAAATATTTGAGCATTGCACCATTAAACTTCAGTACGACGTAACCCTAAGTATAAACTAAATATTTACGGAAGACTCAGAGCAGGTGTAACTGATGGAATAAAAAAGAAGACTGATATTTTATGACATCAATAAGCTCACGTTTTGCATGTTTGGCATCAATCAAATAATTGTGATTATGACAATTAATTGCCTGTTTTAGGTGTATCATAAATATGATGAATAATTACCATACAAACTAACTAATTCATTTTTACAAGCTTGAGTCATATAATAAAATAAGGGTATGATTTCCTTTTCAGGCTTCAAAATCATATGAATGACAGTCAAATATAAAAGTATAAAATGTTAAATAATTAAAATAATATCTTAATTATCAAAATATGTTTCTCAAGAGAGCTGCTCTTGTGACGTCCGCAGTGACAGTTACGTAAGCAAACAAGGTTTGTACATCAACCGTAACAAAATCAAATTGAAGTTCATGGATTTTTAATACTTCTGTGTACAAATATGAACGCTGCTTAATAGATCAATGCAGGTAAACGTCATAGTATGCTACTACGCATCACTTTATGGCAGTGGTGGACGAAGTACACATACCATGTACTTGAGTTAAAGTAAAGATACTCAAGGTAAAATATTACTCAAGTAAAAGTAGAAGTGCTGCCTTTAAACATTCACTTGAGTAAAAGTACAAAAGTATTTGCCTTCAAATGTACTTAAGTATCCAAGTACTATGATTTTTTATGGCCATAATGTCCTATTATAATTTGTCACAAGACTCTTGCTTAACTCAGTCTACATGAAGACTAATGTCACTCTTGGCACACCAATCTATTAATAAAATGACATGAATTAGTCAGATGTATAATATATATATATATATATATATATATTTGAATTGAATAAATTTTTTGTGTGTTTAATTTTGGAGGGAAGGGGACTGTTCCCATAAGGTAGAATACATTTACAGTATTTACTGTATATATTTTTCTCGAGTGTCTATGGTCATAATTATTAACATCCTAATGTTATGATACATTCACATAAACCTGCACAACGCCATTAAATATATTATATATATATATATATATATATATATATATGTGCACACACACACACACACATATATATTTATTTCACACACACACACACGCGCGCGCGCGCACATGCATACTACACATACATAGAATATATATATATATATATATATATTCTATGTTATGGGAGCAGCCAATTTCCCTCCAAAATTAAACACAAAAACGTATTAATGCAGTGTTTCTGCTACTCCCCAGAAAAAAAATGCTATTATATGCAAGTCATTTTAGTGTCAACATAATAAGCAATGTACATTTATGCGTCAATATTTACCGATAATTGCTGCAATAATAGCTGCTGCTCTCTGCCCCGCTTAAAATCAATGGCAACGCAATTTGTTTGGAACTATTGAGAGCTACATGAATTACGTGACCGCGCGGCGGCGAGATCACTTTCGCAACCGTCTATGTTCGCAACTCTCATATTTAACGGCTCTGGGGTGCGTTTCCCGTACAACGACGTAACTTGCTGCTCCACTACCGTAGTACGATACACTGTTGAAGAAATCAACTTGCTAGTCACGACTGTTTCCCGAAACCGTATTGTCGCAAATTGGTTGTTCAACCATGTTGGTTAATGATGTCACACATGTGGTGGAGTAAAAACTACTTTTAATGAATCTGTTTGCGATCGAATTAATGCTAGATGTTTTGCTATAAATTACGGACATGTCATCTGAGGACTATCTCATATTTTTCTCAGTTATTTGCTTTATTTCCAGATTCAATCATAGGCTCGTTCTTACGCACTAGAGCACGTTCACACATGCGCACTCTTCAAAAACGGTGCTTTGAATCTATTGACAAACTAAAAGACATAAAGGACATTTGTATGTCTTCTAAATAAAAGATACTGAATGTCATCTTGCTTATTTGGCTCAAGATAATAATTTATTAAGCCCACATGTTATAACAACAAGAAACTCTGCTTCTAACCACAGGTCCAACCACACAACTCTGCGATGCTGTTTGCGAATGTTCGTGGGAACGATTGTTTCAGGAAACACCGACTCGTTGAACTATTATGATAACGACGGAACTTGCGACCATAGTTGGCTAACGATGCTTTTGGGAAACGCACCCCTGGTTCGCGCTTAGTAGATGCCGCCAAGGCAAGTTCAAAACAAAGCGCACGCGCTGTACTGTGATTGGTGGCTCGTTTGAACAGTTACGTTTTTATCCACTCATAAATAAAAAGGAACGACTGATTTTGAAAATGTAGTAGAGTAAAAAGTAAGATATTTGACTTTGAAATGTAGTGGAGTTAAAGTAAAAGTCTCCCCAAATTTAAATACTTCAGTAAAGTACAGATACGCAAAAAGGCTACTTAAGTACAGTAACGAATTACATTTACTTCGTTACTGTCCACCACTGCTTTATTTACGACTTACTAGTTAAGACTTTAAGAACAGGTGGAGCAACCAAATGAAGCACCGACTTAGTTACAAACTAACTAGTAGTTATGAAGCCTTGAACTTTATACCCCAACTTAAGACCTTACGCACAGCTATTTACTCAACTTCATGTCCTTCCAAACCTGTATGACTTTTTCTGTGAAACACAAAAGAGGACATTTAAAAAAATGTTTATGTCCATATAATGAATGCCATTGGTGACCAAAACAAGCTATTTTGCTCACCATTTACTTTCCTTATATGGAATACAAAATACATTTTTGGGGGTTCTGCAAAAGAAAGTCACATGGATTTGGAAGGACATGAGCTTGAGTATATAATGACAGAATTTACATATTTGGGTCAACTTTTCTATTAATATTAAATGTTATATATGTTATACTATCTGAAACACAGTAATTTTATGAGACTTATACTGCATGTTGCAAAAGTATCTTCATTGCAAATAAAAACAGATAGTATAATATTTTTTACTCTGTTAAAACAGCTCTTCTGTGAAGCCAGGCTGACTCATACAGCTTTTCCTCCTGTTGCAAACCAATTTCAGTTTTATCAAACATTCAGTGGGATGTTTATTGCAATCCAAACGGCAAACTTACCTTGTTTAACTTCAACAATATCCACGTGCTCCTTGTCAGGGCTGGACTGGGAAGAGAAATCGGAACGGGAAATTTGTTTGGGGGAAGAGTGTTCGCTAACGCGGCGGCTCGTTTTAGCTTATCGCGGCCGACACTGCGGCCCGCTCGGTTCTCCCGATGGCCAGTCCATCCTGATTGGCCCCAAAGTGCGTCGGTCCACCGGAAAAATATCCGGTAGGCCAGATTACCAGTCCAGCCCTGCTCCTCGTCTATTCCAATTGATCACTTTATAAATGATGCCCGTGAGCTGGACCGTATTCAGGCGTGCACTGCAAAAAGTACAAATCACACACAGAGAATTAATGCAAGCCCACATTATATTCATCATACGTAACCGGTGTTGATCTGCAATTAGATATTCAACTTGACCAAAAAAGCTAACTTGGTGAGTTATACTGTTATTCATTGTGGTTATTTTCCTAAGTTAACGTTAGCTGCATAGCTAATATTCATTTATCCTAAGAAAATAACCACAATGCACGTTCAACGTAAAAAAAAAAAGCTACAAAACATAATTATGTATTCAGAATAAAAACTTTAAAGCCTGCTAAAAATATGTTTGAAAATGTCTACGGATATCTTACCTCAGTTTCTTAAACTTGTTTATATTGAGGTAACACGTGCGCCGCTGAACGTAATGCTGCTGCAATAAAGAGTAACATAACACGCTCACATTTAGAATAAGCAGGGGGAAAAAATGAAAGTCAAAATAAATAATGAATTACATATTTAGGAAGATTGCATTGTGATGCAGTGTATGCAGACATAAAACATTTTTTTTATGTGACTGGATAGGTAAAAATTACTCACCAAAACAGATGATTTCCCATTGAGACCCATAGGAATACAGAACGTTAGGGAATACCAAGATGGCGGCGCAGTAGCTTCACTGTTGTGACGTCATGAGCTATCCAGTTATATAGATCAGTGCTAATAACTCATTTAGATTCTTTCCCGCATTCCAAAACCATTATATGTAGGATATTTAGGGGTTGATGAATTTAGACGGGAACCGTTAACGTGCCTGCATTCTCACACCATTATATGTAAGGTTATTTGGTATGCTAAATGTATAAGGGAATTTAGGGTCTCAAAATATGTGAGCTGTGAACTAAATTAAACTGTCCTTATTGTACATTATTAGGTAATGAAATGTATAATGGAATTATTCGTGTTTGACAACCATTATAAATTAGATAAATGACAAATAACTAGATTATTTGTCGTAATAGATACACTACCATTGAAATTGAAAATGTGTCTATTACACATTCATGTGTTCCCTCCCCTTCAAGAGGAATTCAGTTGTGATTATATGCACTATATGCACTTTTTAAATGTTTAAAAGTATCCTTTATTGTTCGAATTAACTCTGAAGTTACTATTAATCAAGTGAATTGTTGTAGAATGTAAATAGTATACATTTATAAACTCTAAAAACACTGAAAGTGCCTCTGGAGGTCCAGAGAAATAAATAACACAAAGACAGGATAGACGAGCACCTCAACACCTCCAACACCACCAGATATTGCTCCAAGCTACTGGAAATGTCAATGAGTTCCTCTGGCACCATGGGATGTATCATATACTGAAATGGTCTAATCACTGTAGTATGTTAACCTACTGAAATAAGTCCAATCACTGATGTACTCAATGGCCACCATTGCATGCACATGTTTTATACAAGAAATTGATTGCTATTACATTCCAGAAATAATTTAGATGGGAGTGATAAGATCTTTTACTTCCTTCTAGTTAAATGTGAGGGGAGATGTTTGGTCCTGTTTCTCCTCCGGAGTGCAATTCCATGAGAGCTGTCATTGTTAGAGGAATGCTTGACTTATTGGTCACTTGGATGAATGAAGGAGACTGTCTTGTTAGGCTACACTCTGTGAAAGGGCGATAGAGGGTGAGACTTTTTTCAGTCTCAAAGGAGGGAATAGAAGATTTTTATATCAAAAACATAGAAAAGAACTAACATAGAATAGCCTGGACTTTGTGTGACCCAGGAGAGGCCATATGAGGTTACTAGAAGTGTGGACTTAGTGCAACCGAGTAGAGGGCATATGAGGTAACTAAAAGTGCTTATGCTGCAAGAAACACTGTGCACTAAGCTGTAGCAGAGATGTTGCAAGAAACACACTGTGTCCTCAGCTGTAGCAAAGAACAATGGTACTGAGACATGTGAGAACACTGGGAAGAAATTCTGGAGGGAAATAAATGTTGTGACATTGCATAAAGAATGTGACTTTTTTGGGGCAAGCAGTGTATAAACAAATATAAATATATGTAAAATAAGCATATCTCTTAAAGTGTAGATCTTTGCCAATATTTTGCAGATTAACCCTTAAATGCATACCTCGGGTCTTTAGAGACCCGGGACCTCATTCCACCAAACTGTACCTCATCCATCTTTGGAAGCTGTGCCCACACCTTTTTAGTATTCCTCAGTCTATCTCCTATAAATAGTGTGACACAAAAAAATGTGTCATTTGTTTTTTTGTACTTTCATAAATTATATTTTTTATAATTATTTCATATCTATTTAAGTTTACTATCACATGATATCTACAGTGCATTCAGAGTGTATTCAGACCCCTTAATGTTTTCATTATTTCTTTTTTCACATCAATTTTTCACATTTTTGATAACTTTGAAAATGTATTAAAAATAAAAAACTGATATATCACATTGACATATGTATTCAGACCCTTTGCTATGACACTTGAAATTTAGCTCAGGTGTATCCCATTTCTCTGGATCATCTTTGCGATGTTTCTAAACTTTGATTGGAGTCCACCAGTGGCAAATTCAATTTATTGTACATGATTTGGAAAGGCACACACCTGTCCATTTAAGGTCTCATAGCTAAAAATGTATATCAGAGCAAAAACCAAGCCATGAGGTCAAAGGAATTGCTTGCAGAGCTCAGAGACAGGATTGTGTCGAGGCACAGATCTGGGGAAGGCTACAAAAATTTTTCTTAATTGTGAAAAAAAAAAAAAACCATAAAAAAACCTGAGGTATGTAAGTGTAATTTTTTTTTTTTACACTTTCATAAATGATATATTTTTTTATTATTTCATATCTATTTAAGTTTACTATCACATGATATCTACAGTGCATTCGGAGAGTATTCAGACCCCTTAATTTTTTCACAATTTGTTGCAGCATTATGCTAAAATGCTTTAAATTATTGCTTTTTTTTTCACATCAATCTACACTCCATACAGCATAATGACAATTTTTGATAACTTGAATGAGGTCAAAGGAATTGCAATGCAGAGCTCAGAGACAGGATTGTGTCAAGGCACAGATCTGGGGAAGGCTACAAAAAAATGTCTGCTGCATTGAAGGTTCAGAAGAGCACAGTGGCCTCCATAATTCTTAAATGGAAGAAGTTTGGAACAACCAGGAATCTTCCTAGAGCTGTTCGCCCACCAAAACTGAGCAATCAGTGGAGAAGGGCCTTGGAAAGAGTGAAGACCGATAACCTGAAGGTCACTCTGGTTGAGATCCAAAGATCATTTGTGGAGATGGAAAGAAACTTGCAGAAGGACGACCAACACTGCAACACTCCACTAATCTGGGCTTTATGGCTGAGTGGCCAGACGGAAGCCTCTCCTCAGTGCAAGACACATAAAAGCACAAGATACATGACCTTCTCTCTTCAGCAGACACTGGAGCGCTTAATATTCTTCTGCTATTAGATCTTACTTCAGCCTTTGACGCTGTTTGTCACGGCATTCTGCTCTCTAAACTCTCAGCTATAGGTGTCTTGGGCTCTGCACTAAATATGGTTATCTGATAGATCATTTAATTACTGTTAAGAACCACAAACCTTCCACTGCGTCTGTTGCACATGGTGTTCCTAAGGGTTCAGTGCTGGGTCTGCTCCTTTTTATAATCTACATGCTCCCTATGAGGCAAATCATGAGACAACATGGCCTTAGATTTCACAGCTATGCTGACGACAATCACATTTATATCAGTTATCACTTCTCATAAGCTTCTCCAGCACCATCACTTTTGGCATGTATTCAAGATCTCAGATACTGGTTGGATGCCAAATTCTGAAACTCAGTGCTGAAAAAACTGAAATATTACTAGTTGGGACCCAAAACCCTTATTTCCTCTGAATACAACTTTAGCTTGTACATAGATGGTGTTGCCATTCATCCCTCTCCCACTGTTCATAATCTAGGGGTGATATATAACCCTACGATGACTTTTGAAGAATATTAATCATGTCACAGAAGCAGGGGGCTTGGGTAGCTAAGTGAGCAAAGATGCTGACTACCACCCCTGGTGTCAAGAGTTCGAATCAAGGGTGTGCTGAGTGACTCTAGCCAGGTCTCCAAAGCAACCAAATTAGCCTGGTTGCTAAGGAGGGTAGAGTCACCTGGGGTATCCTCCTTGTGGTTGCTATAATGTGGTTCTTGCTCTTGGTGGGGTGCGTTGTGAGTTGTGCATGGATGCCATGGTAAATAACATGAAGCCTCCACATGCTTTATGTCTCTGCGGTAACGCGCTCAACGACCCATGTGATAAGATGTAAGGTCTCAGATGCGGAGGCAACTGAGATTCACCCTCCTCCACCCGGATTGATGCGAGTCACTACGCCACCATGAGGACATGAATCCGCATTGGGAATTGGACATTCAAAAAAATAATGTCACAAAAGCATATTTTTTTCAACTAAGCAATATTGCCCATCTTCTGTTCTCTGTTAAGCAAGAAAAGATTCATACATTCATAACCACTAGGCTAGATTATTGTAATACACTTCTTTTTGGTCTACCATCTAAAACTCTCAAACGCCTTCAATACATTCAAAACTCGGCTGCTAGGGTCCTCACACATAAGAAGAAATCTTGACCATATCACTCCCATACTATGTCATACTATTGCCAGTATCCTATCGCATCAAATTAAAAATTGTAATCATAACCTTTAAATATTTAAATGGACTCATTCCATTCTATATTTTTGAATTCTATCTTCTTACTAACTGTCTTATACGCTATGGTCCTCTGAAGACTAATCAGTTGTTGTATTACAAATGTATTAAATGTTTAATTTAGGTTCCAATACATTAGTTTATAAACTGAGAAAGTTTAATAGATTGAATTTAGTATTTGAGGTATAGTCAGGGTTTCCAGCAGGAGATTTCTGCCTGTCCTGATCTCTCTATTGTAAGTTAAATTAGTCGGATTGCTGAGACTATCACCTTTTCTCTTTAAATGACTCTTGGAGCCCCTGACCCAGTCGTTGAATAGTCCGGCTGATTAGATTAGTTTCTGTGCATTCGAATCACACTGTTATGCTGATGAGATCAGGGCTGGGGAATTTCCTGTAACGAGTTGACTCCTGTACCTCATTTACATGCTTTGTTTCAGAGTGTCTCCACCTCTATGTATAATCAAGTCCCCTCACCCTTGAAAGATATAAAACCCTATCGTACTAAGTTATAGAGACAGACTTGGATGACTACAGCGACGCAACAGCGACTTCTCAATAAAGAGTAAATTCTGCTTAAAAGATATCCCAACGTCTCCTGGTCTCTGCTTCGACAACGAAGAAGAAGTTTACAACAGTTTTGGTGCCGTGACCCGGATAGAGCTACTCACCTGAATCCAGATTGATTCAAGCTCAACAAAGATCTCAACACAGTATGAACTTTTCTGACTGAGTTCCAGACGGAATCTTGAAACTTCAAGCTCAACAAAGATCTCAACAAAGAATGAACTTTTCTACCTGAGTTCCAGACGGAAACTTTCCGTACATCCAACGATTTGGTGAGTGCCACTCTATCCAAAAGAACCTTTAAGACCAGTACAAATGTGTTATTAAAGAGTTAACAGACAGCTGTAGGGTTTGGTTAACTAAGTTAATCCTCTAAAGTTTTCTGTTAGAGATGAAAGTTATCCTCTGCCCAGGCAGGGAAGATTAGCATTACGTGTTAATATTTGGTTAATCCTCTGTTCACAGAGAAGGAGTAGCATTATGTGCTAGTTATTTTGTTTATCCTCTGTTCACAGAGAAGGTTAGCATTACGTGCTAATATTTTGGTTTATCCTCTGTTCAGGCAGGGAAGATTAGCGTAAAGTGCTGGTAATTTGTGTTATCCTTTGCTCTGCCAAGGAAGGTTAACAATAGTTGATCTGTGTTAACAAGTGAACCCTCTGTTGATCAGAGAATTTTTAGTGTTTTTGATTGTGTGGTAACAAAGAAACTCACAAAATGTTTAGAAAAAATGCTAGACTGATCCCCACAACTGAAAAAGGTGGTCTTGCGACTCCTTTGTGGTCAGATAGCGAATTCAAATCACTGTTAGGAGTACAAATGAACCTACCCAGATAGCAAAAAATGTCCGCACGGCTTCGTTTTGCCGCCGTCCCCA
Organism: Xyrauchen texanus; assembly: GCF_025860055.1. Classification (NCBI taxonomy): domain Eukaryota; kingdom Metazoa; phylum Chordata; class Actinopteri; order Cypriniformes; family Catostomidae; genus Xyrauchen; species Xyrauchen texanus. The sequence continues at coordinate 40,161,096 of NC_068307.1, forward strand.
AGCTGTCGGCTATAGGTGCGTCTCACTGGCGGGGATGAAGCGTTTGCCGCCGAATTCGTCACGCCCATTTCCCAGATAGCAAAAAATGTCCGCACGGCTTCGTTTTGCCGCCGTCCCCAAGCTGTTGGCTATAGGTGCGTTCAGACGGCGGGCCGCCTGCTTCATTTTCTCTGGCGGTTGCCTCGCGGCAATCGACCGTGGCCGGCCGGCGGCAAGCCGCTTTGAAATACGAGGACAGCTTAGACTCTCAAAATTGACCAGCCATGTTGGCTATTATTATTTTTTGCTCCAAAGCCATTAGGGTTTATAACAGATTCTTGACTCTTGATTCCATGATAAGGTAAGGTTTAGGAAATGACATTTAAATTACTTTGAATCTCTGAAGCGATTATACAGTAATATATGTAAAATATATTAAATTATTTATGCACAGGTGAAAATTGTTTACATTTATTTGATTGATGCACATTGAGACATGCACCAATAAACCAAAAATAATTCCTTTTGTAAAACTTACTTGGCAATAAATATCTTTCTGATTCTGATTAGGTTTTAAAATAGATATTTAATACAGGGTATGAACAATTTAGCAGAATAAATTGATGAAGTTAGACTTTTCACCAATGCCTGTATCAGTGAACAGTGAAAGACATCTGCAACATAGCCAAAATATCGGGTAGCCTATACTTTAATTATTTTTTATTAATTTGCAACCATGGTGATATCTATCATAAACATGAAAATCCCTGTTTTGACGTGAAGGATAAACTCAATGAAAAAGCTGAAATTATCCTCTGGTTTCACAGTTACGCAGAAATTTCGTTTATGTCTACATTTTTTCCAACCTCGATTTTTTTTTGTTATTTTACCTTTTACAGGTTTTGCAATTTGACCTATACAAATGTTTAAGAAAGTGTTAAAGTCCCTGTAAAGGTAATAAAAAAATCTAAACGCATTATAAATGTTAAAAATGTATTGCTAAAACACATGACAAAGACTGAACAGTGAAGTTCCGCTGTCGCCAAATCTGTTTCCGGTTTACTTGCGCGTCGCCCAAAATGTCTGTTTTTACTCGACGTCTCCAGAATCTTCCGAAAATACGCGTCAGCAATGTTCATCGCATTGTTGATGCCTGGTCCCCTGCTCCGACAAGCAAGAGGGACAAGGGCTTTAAACTCTACATATCGAGTTATCTGCACAACTACAAGGGTAAGTATTTTAATCTAATGTGGTGTGCCGGTGTCGTGCCAAGGTACCGCGACCGGGGATACACTTCCTTTCAGGGGTAAGTACCTTGGCACGACACCGGCAGATAGCGGCTAAGCTAGTTCGCCACGTGTTCATTTTTAATGTAACGTTAGTATAGAAGCTTGTTTTTTCTTAGTTTTAAAGCAGACTGTTTGTTAATTTTTATGATAATTGTGATATCAATTATATTAACTTGGTCTCCTCTCAGTTTCTAATAAAGATCAGGACACTGGTGAAGTCACTGTCAGGGCATTGTGTTACAGGGCCATGAGAAAAGCAGATAAACCTCACAGTTGAGTGTATGGTGAAGCTAGAATTAATAAAGCATAAAACGGGGCGGAACCTTTGTGATGTTACTGCCTGGAGGCTTTACACTGCCTGGAGGCTTTTACACACCAAAAACAACAGCCATGTCAGTGATAAAGTGATGGGGAACGGAGTCTTAACTATCACAAAAATGCAGAACAAGATGCTATTTTTGTGCAATTGCTATCTTTATACTGTGGAATAATTTGTTTGTAAAATGTTTATAAATCATTATTGTTCCATATTTTTTTTATCTTTCCTAAGAAGGAAATTGTGAATTTAAAATAAGTAACTTATAGTTATCTCAAATTAAAATATTGTAAAACCGTTGTCAATAATGAAATCAAGTTGTCCTAATTAAACAGCGGACTACATGAAATGTCACATTTTTGAATTATAACTCAAATATATACATTCTTTAATCATTGGTTTTTAAGTACTACTAACTTGCAGCTGTGTGGAATACCCCTAATGTCAGAAGTGTGAATGATGAGCTCTGCACACTTTGCTAGTTTTGAATTCTTTTTGTATTATAAACCAGTGAGATTCGGTACAACCTATTACATAAATGTTCTAAGAAGTCAATATGTCAAAGAATTCAAAATCCTCTGGCTTTGGATATATTAAAAGACACTTACATGCTCAAGCTGATACCTCAGACAGGGCCGCAGACCAGGGATTCCAGGGAGTAATCCAGCGGCAACTGGCAAGCATGTCTGTAATGCTGACGAAAGTCGTAGCGGACCTGGATGATCTGGCTGTAATACGTTGATCGATTACAGTGATAGAGGTGAGATAGTTACAAGAATCGGGTACGTCGGAAGATTTGGAGAATCGTAATTGTTGGACTTCCTGGGCATGAGGAAGGCCAAGATATAGTGAAATTCCCCGACAAGCTCTTTGCGAGCTAGCTCACAAAGTCCCGGCTCGCAGAGGGAGACAGGCTCTGATCAATTCTGGCCAAATTTTTGAGATCATTCGGTAAAGATCTTGCGTTACACATGGCGAGAAGTAAAGGAAGGCTTTCTTTGAAAAACCACAGCAATTCGACAAGAGAGACACGGGATCGAATCAAGGAATGCAAGAAATTCTTACATCAACAGAAGATCATTTTGCATTGATGATTCCAGCCAAATTGAGAATGGTTACTAAGGATGGCTGTAAAATATTTGCATGTCCACAGCAAGCAATGTCTTTCAGAAAATCAAGAAACTGTGGAAGTCATGGTGTGTTTCTCATGTTGCCTCCAAGTGAGCTTGTCTCGCTGAACATACACTTGATTGTCTGAAGAGGCTGGGCACCTTTTTTGTTTGTTTTTGTGCTAGTTCCGCCTAGCGGCTGGAGTTTGTTTTGTAGAAAAACACTCCTTCTGGACATTTATGGATGAATCTGCATGTTCCTTGTGTTTATGCCTCCTGTTGGTTGGAATTTGTTTTGTGGAGTATTTTTTGCAGGACATTGGAAGGATTAGGTAATCTGCTTCATTCATGAACAACTGACTCACTGAGCATTAATTTGACTGTCCGAGGAAACTGAACAGATTTTTGTGTGTGTGCTGCTTCCATGAGAGGCTGGAGTTTTTTTTGTGGAGGAACACTCCTTCTATACAGTTTTATGAATGATTCTACACGTTATTTGTGTTTATTCTGCATATTAGCTGGAGTTTGTTTTATAGATTATTTTCTGTTATGTAATTCTGTCTCACAAAATTTGTATTGAAGCAGAGAACTTGAGCAATCCGACAGCAAAGTTGTCACGGGGGCTCTCGTAGGCATACATGGACTGTTTGAGTTTAGAGGGATGGATGCCAGTTGGTGCTGTCATGTGTGGGGTTAATGCGCACATTTATATTTTTCTGTTTGTTTTGTTCTGCGGGACGTTCGGGGGGTTGATTGTTGCACCAATGTGGAATGTGGTCTTTATTATTTTATTTTTGACACACAATCAATTTTTTTCTAATACATCAAAATGTCAAATGTTAATCTAAGTGGATTATCTCTCTCCACGTGGAATGTGAATGTGTTGGATCACCCCATAAAAAGAAGGAATGATATTTCTTTTTTAAACGTAAGAAATATGATATTGTGTTTCTTCAAAAACAATATAGGAAGATATGGGGAGGACATGTTTTCTTTAGTGCTGGCTCAAGTAAGGTCTCAAACAGATTAAAGATAAATTAGGAAGAATCATTATTGTTTTAGCAGAAATTCAGGGGCAAAAGTTGAATATTTACGCACCTAATGTTGATGATCAGGGCTTTTTTAGAGATCTTGAAGGGATGTTGCAAGCCACTGACACCCCTCATATTATAATATTGGTAGAAGAATTTAATCTTTTGATGGACCTTGATCATAGTGAAGCAAAAGGGTGTAAGCCCCCGAGAGCAACACTGACACTGCACAGGATGTGTAAAAACCTTGGTCTAACTGACATTTGGAGACTTTTGAACCCATCTGGTAGGGACTAAAAACATTTTTCATCAGTCCATGAGAACAGATTTTATTTAATCTAAGTCCCTCATGTCATCTGTTGTGGATTGCTCAATTGAAAACATTTTATTCTCAGATCACGCCCTGGTGGCTTTAGAGGTGTTGCCACATACAGAGAAAAAGAAATCATATAGATGTCGTATTAATGTATCCCTTTTGCAAAATCTTGAATTCCAACAAATGTTAAAGGCTGTAATTAATGTTTGTACGGAGACTAACTGGTCCTCCGTATCCTATGCGGGCATGGCTGGGGAGGCACTTAAGGTGGTCTCCAACCCCAATAGATCTACTGTATACCTTGCCTTCACAGAATCATTAATACCTTTTCTAAGTTCTCAGTATACAGATTAAATTGAAGTTTTGGCTCAAATGTTAAAGGCTGTAATTTTGTATGGAGACTAACTGGTCCTCAGTATCCTATGCGGGCATGGCTGGGGAGGCACTTAAGGTGGTTCTTAGGGGGTCGGATAATACAGTATGCCTCATTCATCAACAAGTCCAAAGAATGAGAACTCTGGGTGTTGGAAGGGAATATTAAAAGTGCCGAGGCAGAGCTGAAATGCTGAATGTCGTCTGATGGCCTCAGAGAAATGAACCAATTGAAATACAGATAAAATACAATTTTGTTGCGAAAGGTGGAGTTTTGTCTAATCAGGGTAAGACAGTCGTACTTTGATTTGGGGGACAAAACAGGGAAGTTTTTGGCTAGATATATAAAGTAGAGAGACTCTTTTTCTACCATTCCCTCAGTGAAATCTGCTGGTGGTGAAATGTTTACCTCGGCCATTGATATTAATAATGCTTTTAAAGAATTATATCTTGATCTTTATAGTTCCACGTCTTCACCTACTGATGAAGATATTAGAAACTTTGTGGAACCATTAGAACTCCCTAAACTGGTTACTGAACAAAAACAAATTCTTGATTCTGAGATAAGCTTGGAGGAGCTTGATGAGGTAATTAAGCCCCTGTCTACAAGCAAGGCTCCAAATATTTTAGATCTTATGCTACAGAATTGGCTCCACTTTTGCTAGACATTTATACAGAATCATTACAGAATGGAAAGCTTCCACCAGCCAAGTCACAAGCCCAGATCAGTCTGATGCTTAAAAAAGACAAACATCCAAGCGAGTGTAAAAGTTACCTTCCAATTTCTCTGATCCAGCTAGATATAAAAAAATAAAAAAAAATTATGGCTAACCAGTTGAGTAAAGTTATGACAATTCTTATACATATAGATCAGGTGGGGTTTATTCCGGGCCACAGTTCTTCTGATAACATTAGGCGTTTCATCAATATCATGTGGTCAGTGGCGAATTATCAGACACCGGCACCTGCCATCTCACTTGATGCTGAAAAGGCATTTGATATGAATACTTTTATTGGATGGATTAAGTTACTTTATAGACACACGGTAGCAGCGGCACAAACAAATGGATTCATTTCAGATTATTTTACTCTGAATGGGGCACCCGGCAGGGTTGACCTCTTTCCCCATTATTGTTATGTCTTGCCCTGAAACCATTAGCAGCCGCGTTAAGATGGGAAGATGATTTTCCAGGGGTGGTGTCGGGAGTTGTGGGGCATAAGCTTTTGCTTTACGCTGATTATATTTTATTATTCGTCTCCAACCCCAATAGATCTACAGTATACCTTGCCTTCACAGAATCATTAATACCTTTTCTAAGTTCTCAGTATACAGAGTAAATTGAAGTTTTGGCTCTGACAGCATACTGCCCAGCAACGGCTTTTCAGCGGGGTGCCGTTCAGCGGCCCTAACAGGCCATTAAGTATTTGGGCATTTTATTCCCAGCAAATTTGTCTGATTTAGTTAGAGTTAATCTTGACCCATGAATAAAAAGTGGAGTTTAGACCTGTTTGTGGAGAAATGGGGCAAGTATCTTTTTTTTTGGATGATTCTCAGGGAGGGACAGTGGAGAGGCATGTGTAGTGGATGTGTTATTATATATTTTTTTGTTTTTTGTTTGTGTGTCTATGGTTGTCTGACCACTGGAGTGTTGTTGGGAGTCGGGCATTTGTGAGGGTTAAATGTTGATTCTGTTTGTATGTGTTTTGTTTTTCATTGTTTAATAGTTAAATAGTTAATTGTTTAATCAATAAAAAATGTTAATCACAAAAAGAAAAAAGTTGGACTTGTGTATAAATATAATAATTGTTGTTAAAAAATTTATATAGTTTTAATTTCTATGACTATTGTTGTATTATTGTTTTGTTGTTGTTATGTTCATTGTTGTCTTTTGTTTTTGTGCTCTTATGTTGAATTTTAGTTTAGTTCCTGTTTCCTGTTTGGTTTTTGTAGTCCTTTGTAGTTTAATTTTATGGTTGGTTTTCCCCTGATTAGTTCTCATTCCCTGATTGTTTCCCCAGGTGTTCCTCATTCCCTTGTTTGTTCCTTTGTGTATTTATGCCCTTAGTTTTCTTGTTTGCTTTGTTAGTTCTTGCATATGTTATTATGTTCTGTGCTAGGTTTTCGTTTCTTTTCTTTGTCCTGAGTTTTCCTGTTTTCATGAATAAAAGCTGCATTTAGATCCACATTCTCTGTCTACCTTCATCACAGTTGTATCTGGTTGATGGTTGGCATTTGTCTAAAGTCAATAATATGATTAGTGTTACCTCTGGTGAATTTGGAGACTGTTACATTTAACCCTCTGGGGTCGACGGACGTGCCGGCGCATCCTGCTGGATTTTTTTGTCATTACAGCGGAAACAACATAAAGTTCTCAGTCATTTTGGGGCATACAGATAAGTGTAAAACATCATTAGAGACTATAAAGGGTCTTCTTTTATTTGTGTATGCTCCCAAAAACAACATAACCTTGTGCTTTTGAAAAATAAAGAACATAGAAAGGGTGTGCTTACAACAGTTTCTGTGTTCGTGAGCATATTTCTGAAACACGTCACAAAAATTAACTGAAACTCTGCGAATACTTATCACACAAACATGAAACACATGTCTAAAGAAAGCAAATTTAAAACAAATATTCTCCTGCAATGTAATCTGTATGAAACAAAGCGATGTACAATTTCTCCTGGCTCAGCTAATTATCCCTAATGTGATCACACCCACGGGCAGAGGGCCCTATTCATACGTTAATGTGCTGAGGCGATCAATGTAAATGGTAAACGTCCCTGACTGTGCCTTGAAAACATAAAGTTCATTCACTTTTCGTTTGGAAGTTGCACGATACACAGGCAAGGAAACTCCTGGATAGTGCTAGAAAATTGATACTGTACATTTTTTTAAACTCTCACGGGGGACCATGACCCCGGACCCGCCTACAAAACAAGGGAACACAATTTTTACTTCATAGGTGCATCATGAAATGCTAGATGGGTTCCCGAGAGATTCTGTCCTCCGATATAAACCAGTCTGTTACACTTAGGCTCATCAGATCGCATGACATTGTGATCATTGTTCAGCAAACAGCATCTTAAAAGGACATTCCTTAATCCAGAAACATCTTACACAAAATCACAGTAGTTGCTTAATCAATCCTATAAAATATACAAGACTGCATGGACCCACACACAATGCCTAGCCTTGCCTAGGTCATTCTGGATTTCTTTGAGCTTTGGTAACTTGTATAACTGACAAATTAATGATTGTATACCTCTTTAAAATGTGGTAATATTTTATCCATGTGGTAAAACCAAGGAATTAACCAGTATGATTTGTAACCAGGGATTTTCATGTTTTGTTAACTACACGTACAATATCCATAAAAAAATAATTATTATATTATGTTTAGTATGTAAGCATTTGCTGGCATATGCAGAGAAAGCTGATGGCAACGAATATCATGTCTCTTGTACCATTCTCAAGATATAAAAGTTCATGATTAAATATGGACTATTTTTGAGTGGGAGATTTGTAAGAATCTGAAACAACGGACCATAAATCAACTGTCGCAAAAGAGCCCAGATGACCATGTGACTCTGAAAATTCACTTCTGATTGGCGCTGGACACATTTGGGGACGCAGCCAATTTCTTTTCAAATGTTTCCAAACAGGAAGAACACTCTCTCTTCTTCTCTTCTCTTGCCATCTTCACACGCTTCATCTTCTGCTTGTCTGACTGCTCAGACTTCGCTCTGACTCTTCCCTTGTGGTCTTCTCTGGATCTCGTCAGAACCGATCCATGCCATGTGATGTCCAAGGAAGCTCGGGACACGACATGAGAAAGCTTGTCACTCTCTACGGTTCACACATCCATGAGAATGCCTTGCTTCAAAGCCAACCTCATCATTTATACAGACAATAAATCCGATCTTACAGGGGTCCAAAACATAGACAGAACAAATTTCGACCAAGAACTAAGTAACACAAAGAATGCAAGGAAACACCTCTACACGCAAGTACATCTCCAATATTTTTCTCAAAGTGCTGGTGTATTTATTAAATAAATTGGGTAATCCGATAGCAAATCGATGTAGACTCAAAGAAGGGTAAATGGTTCTTCAGGTATTGTCAACAGACTCCATAAAGTTCATTTTCACTGTATTGATCATTTATTTCACATTCTGTCACTCTTCTCAACAACCTGTCTCATGTATATATGTGTTAGATTAGATTTATGTTTAGAATAGTAATAGTAAATGTAAAGTTTGTCTGTGGTCAAAGACGACGTGACTGTGGTATATTTTGATAATCTCATTCTTGTTTCTAAAAGATTTTGCTTCAAAGCTGTACCTAAATACGTGTGATATTATTTTTAATAAGCCATGAGAATAACATCACTCCAATAAGTGAATTAATCAGAATGATCTTATTAAAGCTAAAGTAGAAATTGTGAGTGGATACATTGTATTACAATTTTAATGGTGGAGAATTTATTCAGACAAATAATCAAGTTATTTGTCATTTATCTCATTTATAATGGTTGTCGAACATGACTAATTCCATTCTACATTTCATTACCTTATAATGTACAATAAGGACAGTTTAATTTAGATCATAGCTCACATATTTCGAGACCCTAAATTCCCTTCTAAATTTAGCATACCAAATATCTTTACATATAATGTTGTGAGAATGAGGGCACTTTAAAGTTCCCTTCTAAATGTTGCATACCAAATATCCTACATATAATGGTTTTGCAGTGCGGGCAAGAATCTAAATGAGTTATTTGTCATCTTATACAGTCATTCTTTTCTTTGAACCAGAAACAGAACAAAAAATTCTGTGCATGTGACATATATGCACAAGTTTGTTTTCATGACAACTTGTATTTACCTCCGTTATAAGTTAGGCTGCCACCCGTTAATTTACAGTTTATTTAAATTACTTATTGGCTGTTTTCATTTTATTTCACTTGTGTGTTGGGCACTGAGTGATTCTGTTCTATGTGGACGGGCCTCCACATCTGGACATAAATAACTCAGTCTCCTGACAATACAGAAATAAAACTTCCCCATTGTGGAATTTTAAATTGATCAAATCCCTCCAATTAAATTATTTTACACAATCACGATCAATGAGCACCAAGCTTCAATCAGGATTCCTGTAATTGCTATTAAGCATATCAACAGAATATTCACTGGTGGATTTTGTTCATTTAGTCTTTGTTTATTTTCCATTTACATTTTCGAATCTTGGTCTCCCTCTATCTTTTCAATCCCTACTGTTTACAGTCTAGAGACAAAGCCTGTCGAACCACAGATAACCCTGGTTAAAATATTTGTCATCAATAATAGTCATCTTGAAATGTCAAAACATTAACCGAATTTTGTGTGTTCTCCCTAGTCTAAACCTCACGCAACTACTTTCTTTGTGTTTATCAACGCAATCCAAATTCCAGTATCCAAACGCAGCCACGTCCGGAAATAAATTGCAGAGAGTTGTACCAGGTAACCGACACCACCCCCCGAGTGTGCCTTTGAGGCATCTGTGGTAAGCAGTTCAACTGTACCACATAAACAGGTGTATGGTGGCAACCCTGCCAGATTGAAATGAAACATCGAATTACATTTCACTATTTGTTCATATTCACTGAAATCAACACTTAGCTGTAACTACCCTTCATTTGTGTCCCCACATATTGAAGCCAACATCTAGCTGTAACACTACACACTTAGGCCCTTAACCCTGTGTATATCTGTGTCAGCTCTCTCTCCCTAGTCTTCCACTACGGTGTGTCAACATGTGGCTGAAAACTGACCCAACGGCCCACTGGAAAGACTTGAAGGCGATAGTGAGTGACATGCTGGGAAAAGTCACCAACTACATGGCCCACCACCTCATTGGCCAGATGAATCAGATTGATGCCACCCATTGACACAGGAAGTAAAAAACCTAAAGCTGCAGTCCAAACAGACCCAAAAGGTGCTAACACATGCCATGTGCCGCATAGACCAGCTAGAAGCTGAAGCCCAAGAATGATGTAAGGTATCCAAACAACTGGAACAAGTGTCAATGAGAGAATATCGAATGGCACCAGGAAGCCCTGACAGCTGCCAATCACAGAAAGCAGCAGTCTAAAGCCGCCCAAGAGAATCCTGGAAAAGAAACTACAGCACACTGAGGTACAACTGGAAAAGGCCATGTTTGATTTGGAAATATGAACTCTCGAAACAAGGCCTTGGAATGCCATCTGGACATGCCCAGAACGGAAATTAAAATCCAGCAACTTGACCTCACCAAAGATGAGCTCGACATGGTCAGAGGTGAATTGAAACACTCTTACGAGTTAATGCAACAATTTAAGATGGACAGGCATCCGACAACAGCACCCCTGTTCTACAAAGCAGCATTCTACCACCAACAGCTACCACAAGATGAGCAACACGAAGGCCCACGGCACAAAACCTCAATGGCTCTCTTCCAATAATGCCGCTACATATGCAGTGAAAGGCTAAACATCCCAACGAACCCTGAAGCAGCACGTGGAATGATCTTAAGGACCTCGACAAGCTGGCAAGGAACATTGACAAGTTCACACCAGATCCTGTTGAGGGTCTCAAGATCCATGCCACCTGTGTGAGATAGAGTTCCACCTGAATATGAGGCCTCAGATGTCTAACAGAGACACATTATACCAACTATGGATAACATTCTGCCATGAGATAAAAGGTTTTCTTGACAGACAATCTAACCACACAAAGTCTGACTACCAACGTCTGAGAGAGGCCCTGGTTAAAGAATTTTCAGACCCAGAATATGGACAAGAACTGTTTACCGCCCTGAACACCAAACAGGGACGAAAAGAAACCATACTATCTGTGGCAGGGCGGAGGGCGGTGCCGGGTCGTGATCGTACACACCCGGTATTAGGCTAATCAAGCCTCCGAGAGGGATAAAGGTTGACTGCAGAGGATCGTGCGGGACGTGTCCGTCATATGTGTGTGTTTGTCTTTTAATTTTGTCTTTAAAACTATTATATTGTCAAGCCAGTTCTCGCCTCCTTTCTATTGATCCCTTTACACTGGTGCCGAAATCCGGGAAGGAGGAGGGATACGCCGTAGTAGAGTTCTCGCCACTACCGTCCACCCCAACGGAGCAGCCGCGGCTATCTGCCAGGATGATGGCCGCCGACTGCGAGGGGAGAAGGGGCTCGCTGCCGACCGCCTGGAGCGGTAGAACTGCTGCCAGGGGCGGGGGAGACCCCTTCTGTTCCCCGAGAACGCGGCGGGGTGTTCCGTCCACCAGGGGCTGGAGGTCTGCCTCTGATCCACCTGGAGAGGCGCGGCTGTTGTCCGATAGAGGGTGGAGGAGTGGCCGAGGAACAAGCTGTGGTGTATCTCTCTCCTCTCTCTCTCTCACTGCCGCTCTGCATTGGCCTTTTCCCTCTCTTTTAAATTTTACAGTTTTTTTGGGGGGGTACTACACTGTTACAGGAAGTACCCCCCAGTTTAATTATTTCTGTTTCCCTCCCCTTGTCCCCTCCCTCGCCCAGGTAGACTGGGATGACCTGCCGGCAGACAGGGCTTAGGGCACACCCTCCCCCAGGGAAAGAGGGGGGGGTGTACGTCATGCTGGGGGCTCCCCAGCCTGAGAGAACGAGGGAGGAATGTGGCAGGGCGGAGGGCGAGGCTGGGTCGTGATCCTACACACCCGGTCCCATATTAGGCTAATCAAGCCTCCAAGAGGGATAAAGGTCAACTGCAGAGGATCGTGCGGGGGAGAGAGATCATTTACGGACATGTCCGTCATATGTGTGTGTTTGTCTTTTAAGTTTGTCATTAAAACTATTATTTATATTGTCAAGCCAGTTCTCGCCTCCTCCTTTCCATTGATCTCTTTACACTAGCCTACTACCTACTACTACTAGTCTCAGAACAAACCTGAGATGGAAGAAGAACTTGACTTCAAAACCATCTTCATCCGAATCCTGCGTCCCACGTTGAGATATCATCTAGGAGTCAAGGCCTGTCCTCACATTATGACAGCTCAACAACTGCTTGACTTAGCACACAAGGCTTATATGAAACAAAGAATAGCCTCAAGAAAGGCCCAAAAGGAATCATCAAGCCTTACCTCTCAAGACCAAGGGCTGGCATCAGAAAATATGTGGCATCACCGCAAAGCCAGTTTCTTCAGCATAGAGGCAAGTAAAACACATGCCGTTCAATACCGTGACACCCACATCAGTGCCAGACCCATACGCACGTCCAACCACTGGGAGAAACCATGGAACAGACCACGTCCCTCAAACAGTCCAAAAGAAAGGACGACATGGGAACCCAGATGGACAGTTAAAGGCAACCGACGAGGAAAGCCATTGCAACACCGTGCAGACAGACATAGAACTGAGCCTGCACATGAACACAGCATTTGTGGATGGTTCGTGTTCTCACTGCGAGAACCTCAACATGGCAACGTTGCTGTCACGGCTTTCCTTCTTAAAGAGGAACGCCACTCCAGCCGCCTCCCGCCTCGCTCCTTCTTCCCACGGGATTGAGGACGACCCAGTGATTTGGGGATGGCAGCAGGCTCGGTTTCGCCAGGTAAATCCCAACGAACCACCCGCCTCCCCGGCACGCTCGTTGACTTCCATCCAGGTTCAAGGTGAGAGCTGTTCACCTCACGGCCAGTCTGCTTACTCCCTCGAGACCCCCGAGTTGGATGATGAGTTCGCCGCTGCATCGTAGAGCATTATGGCGTCTGACGTGGAAGACTTGACTGGAATGCCGCCTTCGGGTTGGCACGCTCAGTCTGAGGCTGACATCCAGATGGCTGACATGCTTCCCCGGGCCGGCGTCAGCGTGGGGTTGGACTGACCTCAAAGACACGTATTTCCACATCTCTATCTTGCCTCGACACTGACTCTTCCTACAGTTATATCAGCAAAATGTCCTCCCCTTCGGCATGTCCCTGTCCCCTCGTGTCTTCACAAAGGTCGCAGAGGAAGCCCTTCCCTGCTAAGGGAAGTGGGCATCTGCATACTCAATGACCTCGATGACTGGCTCATCCTAGCCCACTCCCGAGAGTTACTAGGACCAGGTGCTCAGGCACCATGGCCGTCTAGGGCATCAGGTCAACTGGGAAAAGAGCAAGCTCGCCCCGGTTCAGAACATCTCTTGTCACGGCATGGAGTTAAACTCAGTCTCAATGACAGTGCGCCTCACCAACGAGCACACACAGTCAGTGCTGAAATGCCTCACCTTGTTCAAGCCAGGCACAGCAGTTCCTCTAAAACAATTCTAGAGGCTCCTGGAGCATATGGCATCCTCTGCGGCGCTCTTGCCACTGGAGTTGATGCATATGAGACCGCTTCAGCACTGGCTCCAGACTCGAGTCCCGAGATGGGCATAACGCCGTAGCATGCACCGTGTGTTCATCACCCCCACCTGCCACCAGACTTTTAACCCCTGGACAGACCTCTGTTTTCTGCGGACAGGAGTCCCCCTACAGCAGGTGTCCTGATGTGTTCTGGTCAACAGGGTTGGGGCCCTGTGTGCAACGGGCACGCTGGCTCCTGGAGAAGGCCCCCACTGCGTTGGCACATCAACTGCCTAGAGTTGCTGGCTGTATTCCTTGCCCTGCGGAGGTTTCTCCCACTGATTCGGGGCAAGCACGTCTTGATCCGTTCAGACAGCACCGCAACGGTAGCATACATAAATCGCCTAGGTGGCGTGCGCTCTCATCATATGTAGACACGATCAACCAAGCCAGAGCTCCTTCTACCAGGCAACTTTACACCCTAAAGTGGCACTTGTTCGTGAATTGGTGTTCTTCCCGGTCCGAAGACCCGCTGAGGTGCGCAGTTGGGTCAGTGTTCTCATTTCTGCAGGAGAGGCTGTCCCCCTCCACCTTGAATATGTATGTAGCTGTTATCACGGCCCACCACGATGCAGTGGATGGCAAGTCCTTGGGTAAGCACGACTTGATTATCAGGTTCCTTAGTGGTGCCCGGAGGTTGAACCCTCCCTGGCCAAGCCCGTTCCCCTCCTGGGATCTCTCAGTGGTCCTCTCGGGCCTTCAGAGACCCCCCTTCGAGCTGCTAGAATCAGTCGACCTGCCTGGAGTTTGGTCCGGCAGACACTCTTGCGACCGGGCTATGTGCCCAAGGTTCCTACGATCCCCTTCAGGGACCAATTAGTGAACCTGCAAGCGCTGCCCCGGGAGGAGGCAGATCCAGCCTTTTCGTTGCTGTGTCCAGTTTGTGCTTTGCATACGTGTGTGTGGACTGCACACAGATCTTTAGATGTTCTGAGCAGCTCTTTGTCTGCTTTGGTGGACAGCGGAAAGGCAACGCTGTCTCCAAACAGAGGCTTTCTCACCAGATTGTTGATGTCATCGCATTGGCATATCACACCCAGGCCGTGTCCGCCCCCTTGCGGGATCGAGCACACTCGACAAGAAGTGTGGCATCCTCGTGGGCACTGGCCAAAGGCACCTCCCTAGCAGACATATGCAGAGCAGCGGGCTGGGCAACACCCAATACTTTACGAGATTTTACAATCTCAGGGTTGAGTCGGTCTTGTCTCGTGTTTTCTCAGGTCCTAGCCGGTAGAACTAGGTAACGTGTAGGGTAAGGTGTACCGCTTGCATCTAGCACCTTTCCCCTCCATTGAGGCGAACACGTGCGCTCATCACAACTGGAGGGGAAACTCGGAGAACACGGTTCCCTGGATGACTCCTCCCTAACCCTCTGGTCCACGAATTCAGCGGAGGAATCCCTGACCAGACCCACTATGGGTACTTAAACTACTCTGTACTGGAATAGGTGCTCCACAGGATGGACTCTTGTGTGGATTAATCCCCCTGTGTGTATTTTCCACTGTACGGTACCCTTACGGGCAGACCCGCGTCTCCCTTGGGCAGTCCTCGCTGCCCTCCCTCGCATCAGGCAGGATCTACCACCGCGCCATTCCCACATGTGGCCTGATAACCCATGTGACGTATACCGCCACTCTTTACCTCAGTAAGTTGGAAAGAATAGGAGTTGGAAAAGAATGCCTTCCCCGATGCGTGTGATAGCGTTAAGATGGCCCCAGCCACTTTGATTCTTTGACTGATGTGAGAAACATAGAGAGAAAAGGCGCTGCTAGCGCAGCCTGCTCCCATGCTTGGCACGCTGCTTTGTTCCCCCCTTTGGGGTGCCGGGAACCTAAAAAGGTTATGATGAATTTATGGGCCGTTGGGGAAGGGTGATGAATGACAGCTTGACTCATAAATGATTAGAGACAACTAGGGTTAGGGTTTGGATACATGCTCAGGAAGGATCTAGAGACCTCAAAATTTGGGGCCTGATTTGTGCATTCTACACAACAGGTCTGTGGACACAGTCCCTAAAGGGGCCAACTTAATGAGAAAAAATGCAAAAGTTCACAGAACTCTGCACGCTGTCTACGAACACACTGACGCTATGCTGATGAGATCAGGGCTGGGGAATTTCCTGTAACGAGTTGACTCCTGTACCTCATTTACATGCTTTGTTTCAGAGTGTCTCCACCTCTATGTATAATCAAGTCCCCTCACCCTTGAAAGATATAAAACCCTATCGTACTGAGTTATAGAGTCAGACTTGGATGACTACAGCGATGCAACAGCGACTTCTCAATAAAGAGTCAATTCTGCTTAAAAGATATCCCAACGTCTCCTGGTCTCTGCTTCGACGACGAAGAAAAAGTTTACAACAGTTTTGGTGCCATGACCCGGATAGAGCTACTCACCTGAATCCAGATTGATTCAAGCTCAACAAAGATCTCAACAAAGAATTAACTTTTCTGACTGAGTTCCAGATGGAATCTTTCCGTACAACCAACGATTTGGTGAGTGCCACTCTATTCAAAGAACATTTAAGACCAGTAAAAAAAAATGTTTTTTCCTCTGCGCCGTCAGAGAAGAGTTAACAGACAGCTGTAGGGTTTAACTAAGTTATCCTCTAAAGTTTTCTGTTAGAGATGAAAGTTATCCTCTGCCCAGGCAGGGAAGATTAGCATTACGTGTTAATATTTGGTTAATCCTCTGTTCACAGAGAAGGAGTAGTATTACGTGCTACTTATTTGGTTTATCCTCTGTTCACAGAGAAGGTTAGCATTACGTGCTAATATTTTGGTTTATCCTCTATGCAGGCAGGGAAGATTAGCATTACGTGCTAATATTGTTTATCCTCTGTTCAGGCAGGGAAGTTTAGCGTAAAGTGCTGGTAATTTGTGTTATCCTTTGCTCTGCCAAGGAAGTTTAACAATAGTTGATCTGTGTTAACAAGTGTACCCTCTGTAGATCAGAGAAGTTTTAGTGTTTTTGATTGTGTGGTAACAAAGAAACTCACAAATTGTTTAGAAAAAATGCTCGACTGATCCCCACAACTGAAAAAGGTGGTCTTGCGACTCCTTTGTGGTCAGATAGCGAATTCAAATCACTGTTAGGAGTACAAATGAACCTAATAGTCACTGAGAAAATTAGACAAGAACTAACTCAGAAATATGAGATTCATCCAGACAAGACTTGGTCGGTAGATGAGTGTAAAAAGGTACTAGGAGCAAGTATTCGCAAGAACAATGTGAAAGGCATTATCTGCTGCCACAGAGAATTCGGTTTAGCACTAGCTACACAACAGTCTCAGCGTAACTCAGAGCTAGAGAAAGAGAACATAGAGCTACATGCTAGAGTTTCCTCTTTGACCAAGAAATTAAACCGCAGCAAAGCCATAGAAAAAACTGATGTAGAAAAAGTTAGTCAGCCGGATAACATTTACCCTGACTTACAAGCATTATTTGAAACAGATGTAGCTCTCCAATCAGTAACTGATGTGCCTGTAAATTCAGTCAATGTGTGTGGTGCTAGGAAAAGATCACAGGGAATTGAGGTAACTGAAAGTGTTTCTACCAACTCTTCTGTTGTCCAAATACAAACTGTCGCAAAAGCGCTTGGACCTAAAGATTTAGAGAGACTATCCCAGAGCTTACCATCAGCACGCACACAGTTCTCTGAATTTAGAAGAGCATTGATCAGCAAAATGCGTCTATATGACATGTCGTTAACAGAAGTCACACAGTTAATGTCACAAATTTTAACTGAATCTGAATTCAACAGTTTTGAATCTGCAGTGACTTCTGAACTACAACATGCCAGTAGAAGCGATATGAGAGAAGGTGTTTTGAAAATCCAAAAGAATATCCTAGGACCCAAAATAGATTGGTCTAGAATTACTAGTTGTGTACAAAAGAAAGAAGAAACTGTGAGTGAATATACTGAGAGGTTTTGTCAGTCAGCCGTAACTTACAGTGGAATAGTGGATGATTCTGAAAGTGTACTCGATGACAAAGGACCACTAATTCGTATCTGGTCAGATGGCCTTGTAGCCGAATACAAAAGAGCTTTGCCATTCCTAGATCTAACTTGGTCTAACAGAACTCTCAGAAGTAATTTAGACAGGTTGGCTGTATGGGAAAGAGATGCTGATGTGAGAGTAGCAGCAGTAGCTACATTTAGCACAGCAAAACAAGAAAACCGGTGGTCTAAAAAAGAAGGCAAATGCCACTACTGTGGAAAATTAGGACATTGGGAGAAAGAGTGTAGGAAGAAGTTGCAAGATACAAAAATAAATGCTATGCATAATTCTGCTCCTTCTCAGCCTGCTTACAACCCTGAAGCAGTTCCGCAAGTGTCCACTGAAACTTTAGGACAGCTCGTTCAGGCTCTTCTAAGAGCACAAATAGACCAGGAAAAAACTAATTGTTGGGGCTGTGAGTAGCTACCTTTCCCCTGTAATCCATCATAATGACAAAATGATTTTTGTGAAAGGTAGCATACAAGAGAAAGAGATTGATTTTTTGCTTGATACAGGTACAGAAATTACAGTAATTCCTACAAAATTGGCTAAAGGTTTAGACATCCCGTACAAGAAAACCAAACTTTCTTTAACCGGCGTAATAGGTGAAGATTCTGTTTTGTATGAAACCCCGCCCATAGATGTACAATTCATTACTATTCTGGTAAACTTGAAATAGTCGCTCAAGTTATGGGCCCATGCCTCAGAGCAGTACAGGCAGTTCATCTAGCGCTTCAGGCTTCATCAGGAATGGTGTTAGGACAGACTGTAAACGTAAGATGCCCTCACGCGGTGTCCGCACTAATGAATCAAGCAAAAGTCACTTCTGTCACTTCCTCTCATTGGGGAAATTGGTTAGCAACTCTCACAGCCCCGAACATTATTTTACAGCGTGCACCAGTCACGAACCCATCCTCATGTTATTTTCTGAAACTTGAGAAGTGAAGCCCAAAGTCTCTTCTTTCAAAAGATACTACGACTATGTCCATACTCCAGGGGAGCCAGTAGATACAGCCATTTAAGTTGGGGATGTAATTTGCATGGTTTGTGCTCGGGAAGAGGGGGGGCGCACATCAACAGGTGAAACTGTGATGTCATGCTGAAGTTTTGTTAGAGGATGAAGGAGAAATGACACACGATTGTGTTAAGTGGCACGGACCACATCAAGGGATGTTGATTACAGCAGCTGCAGTAGTGTGTCAGGGAAGGAAAACCTGGACTCATGTGTCACACTGTAAAGTTGTTCCCCACCTACAGGGATAAGATAGGACACAGACCAGTGAGGAGCCCAGGGAAGAACCGAATGCAACATGCGTCAGGGGCCCACCCTGCGGTGAAGACTCCCTCATAGACCTCCCCCATCCACTAGTCCATCCTTACCTCACTGTTCTTTAGGTGTCACAGGAATTGAGAAATAGGGAAAGAAGGGACAACAATAGCAGACTCGGAAAAGGACACAACCATAGTGTTTGAACAAATACTGCTCTACTGTTTTTTGTTTTCTTTCTTCCTCTGTGCAGGTACCACTTGATGGCTGTCCCGAGACCCATACACACCGACCTCCTCACCTGCGTATGAAGCCACAACCTTCCAGAAAACAACTAGACCCACTGCCGAGCCAACTATCACAAAAGAAAAGAAAAAAAATACACAACACAGAGACTCACGTACAGGAAACTTCAGTCATCCATCAACATGATCAAGATTGTCGTACTAATAACCATCCAACAAGACATTCTTGATCTTTCAGCAAAATTACACCAGATGACTGAAGAGAATTCTTCATGGTTCAGAAACTTGTTAGGTAAACCCTGGCTGTGGATCAAGGAAATAGCAATTCTGCTGTTGTTTCTTCTACTGGCGTACTATCTATGCATCTACAGTATCAAGTGTTTCATTCAACAAATGAATCACGCCCATCACGAAGAAATGACAGTTCCAAATAGAAAAGACTATTACCCGTAAGAACTTCACAGACCCTAATTGCATGTTTGTTTTCGGTGTCAGCATGTAATTACAGAAAATCAACACCGAGCATGCGCTATGTGCCTGAAACGATCACAGGTTACATGAATTAACTTTTAAGGGTTTAAATTTGTATTTTGTGAGAGTTATTAGAACTCTCAAAGGGGGACAGTTGTATTACAAATTTATTAAATGTTTAATTTAGGTTCCAATACAATAGTATATAAACTGAGAAAGTTTGGTAGATTGAATTTAGTATTTGAGGTATAGTCAGGGTTTCCAGCAGGAGATTCCTGCCTGTCCTGATCTCTCTATTGTAAGTTAAATTAGTCGGATTACTGAGACTATCACCTTTTGTCTTTAAATGACTCTTGGAGCCCCTGACCCAGTCGTTGAATAGTCCGGCTGATTAGATTAGTTTCTGTGCATTCGATTCACACTGTTATGTTGATGAGATCAGGGCTGGGGAATTTCCTGTAACGAGTTGACTCCACCTCTATGTATAATCAAGTCCCCTCACCCTTGAAAGATATAAAACCCTATCGTACTGAGTTATAGAGTCAGACTTGGATGACTACAGCGATGCAACAGCGACTTCTCAATAAAGAGTAAATTCTGCTTAAAAGATATCCCAACGTCTCCTGGTCTCTACTTCGACGACGAAGAAAAATATACAACACTACGAAATAGAATGGTATTAATTGTACATGGGATGTGCTCTAACTTTGTTCCGTGTGCTCCAACAGAGGGAAAATTTTGCATGGTCACATATCTGCTGCCCCTCGATCACATAATAAGAGGGCAGATCTTTACTGTGACAATTTTTCTCAAACTTCGAAATATGTTCTCAGCCCACTCCTGTATTCCCTGTACACACATGAATGTGTAGCAACACATACCTCCAATGACATCATTAAGTTTGCTGATGATACGATGGTGGTAGGTCTTATCACTGACAATGATGAAACAGCCTACAGAGAGGAGGACTCTGACACAATGATGTCAGGAGAACAACTTCTCCCTCAGTGTCGGCAAGACCAAGGAGCTTGTGGTGGACTTCAGGAGAAAATATAGAGAACACAGCCCCATCACCATCAATGGAGCACTGGTGGAGAGAGTCAGCAGCTTCAAGTTCCTTGATCCACATCACTGAGGAACACACATGGTCCGTCCACACTCAGGCCATAGTAAAAAAGGCTCACCAGTGCCTCTTCATCCTGAGACGGCTGAGGAAATTTGGAATGAACCACCACATCCTCAAATGGTTCTACACCAGCACTGTAGAGAGCATCCTGACTGGCTGCATCACTGCCCGACATGGCAACAGCACCACCCTCAACAGCAATGCCCTGCAAAGGATGGTGAGAACTACCAGACACATCATTGGAGGTGAGCTTCCCTCCCTCCTGGACATCTATTCCAGGCGGTGTGTGAAAAAAGCTCGGAGGATCAGAGACACTAGCCACCCGAGCCATGAGCTGTTCTCACTGCTACCATCAGTTTTTTTTTAATGTATACAGTCTTCTTCTTTTTGAGTATACTGTATATTTTATATTATATTTTCTTTGTATACGGTCTTCTTATATTGTGTATACTGTATATTGTATATTATTAGGTGTATATTGTGTTGTGTAACAAATGTGTAAACTGTGTTAAATCTGATGTTTATTGTAATTGTCAGACTGCTATGTTGCTTGGAACTGCACCCAAAATTTTCACCCTCTTTTGCACTTGTGTATGTGGTTGAGTGACAAAAAATATATATGCTCTGGCTGTTAATTGAAAGATTAGATGGACTCACTGCTCCTGAACTTACATTTAGGAACTTCATTTATAAACATGAGCCTCATCTGAAAGGGTCGATGAGGAGGTATTGCTACAATTTACAGTGACCTTTTTGGTGTTATTCAGAGGACAGGATATAATTTTGAAATAGTCTTTTGAACTAATAATGCTTAATGTAACTCCATCAGATATAAATAAAAAAATCTCTGTCTTCTTTTGCCCTTGCTACAGTATATAGATCACCAGGGCCTTATTCTGATTTCCTTGGTGAATTTGCAAGTTTTTGATCAGATATGGAAGAGGAGTGTAGTTCTAGCGGGAAGACCAGCAGGTGTACATCATCACATCATTAGCTGGGTAACTCCTAGCCAATCGCACGTAAGCCATTGCTTTATAAGTCTGCTCACAATCTATCACATTGCTGCTTCGGTGTGCTAACACTGCAACTAGACGCATTTCAACCTCTCCAGGCCACAACCAGTGCACAGCACATCTCTGGAAGCCCGCCTTCCCTTTCCAACGACGTCGTCACTTCATCTCAACTTCTGCCAACATCTGCCAACAGCAAACCCATGGGGAGTAAACAACCAGCAAACCTGGATCTTCACCCATATCTCATTCACTCAGGAGATCTCTCTCAATCGCATTGCACGACCCTGCGCGGAAGGAGTGCGCACCCCGCGAATCCTGCAAAATCATCGGTTCAGGCAGCAGCCGGCTTCCATCAGAAATAAGCTAAGTAATTTTCATATCCATCAAATGCATTCAGATCTAGTCATGGGTCTAGACCTTCAGTTGCCATGCTACCTGTTCATCACAAAGTTGCAACGCTGCCTGTTCATCATAACGCATTCACATCAATATCAGAAGCCAGTATTTTCATGTCAACAGTGCAGTCACTCTCATAGTATGGCAGGCAATCGCTCAGTCTCACGAGGGCAACTCGGTCAAGGTTCATTCACTTGTCATTCACAGTCTGCATGCCCGAGCGTTCCCCATTGGGGAATTAAGATAATTTTTCAGGCATATCATCATGTACAGTCAACGCTTATCATACGGACTCTCATTACTTCATTCAGTAAGATTCACCCATTTTGAAGCCGCCTTCGCCCAAATCACGTAACGGGTGCATTCCAATCCAATTCATCATCCCTATGCCCTACTCACTAGGAAGACCAAGCGCATGATGTGAGCATTCCGAGGGCGCATGACATCACAGTTTCACCTGTTGATGTGCGCCCCCCCTCTTCCCGAGCACAAACCATGCAAATTACATCCCCAACTTAAATGGCTGTATCTACTGGCTCCCCTGGAGTATGGACACAGTCGTAGTATCTTTTGAAAGAAGAGACTTTGGACTTCACGTCTCAAGTTTCAGAATTAATATATGGTGTTATTTTAAAGCAAAAAATTACAATCTCAAAAAAAATAAAATAATAATTTTGGACTTTGAGATGGGCTCATTCTGTTTAGAAGACTTCATATATAAGATCATATACAGTTTTACAACAGGAATGCTACTCAGATTGCATAGTCTGTTGAAGAACGACGATGAAGTGTAATTCTTCCAGGCGAGATATCATGTAAACAATGAGAGCAAGATCAACATATCAAGATTTATAATTACGTACAAGTGCTACTGGACGTTATAGAATGCACTCTGTCACGGACAATTGACCCAAGCAGGCTGAACTGGATTCATCTGGCGATCGTGATTTTATAATAAGGTATGAAGTCCCGTTTTTGATATTGCATGTTGTCATCCGCACTTCCAGCACAAATAAACAAATTGCTGTTTCTGGAGGACTGCTATCATGCAACAGAGATCGGATATCAACGTCAAACAATTAGACCTTTGAAAAGACATATAATCCGTTAACATTAATCGCACATCCATGCATGCAGATATCAGAATGCAAATATATTAAATGTAAGCAGAGTGATGTCACTCCCGAGTGCAAACAAATACGTATCAACAGGTTAATATAGCCTTCACCAAGCCTTGCGAAAGAATTTACTTCTTTCCTTACAACATTCGATGAGGTTCCCAGAGCGCCTCCAAGGGCGCATTTACGCGATCCATAAAACGCAGCATTTTCTTACTCCAAACGTACTTCCATGTTCTCATCGCTAGCACCACTGTTGTGGCGCGCCTCTGACACCTAGCAGTAGGCTCCGCACCGCTTCCCCTATTAATCAGATTATCTACCACCAGCGTAAGGCATTTCGCATGATCAGGTCATACAGCGAGTAATTCCCATCTCATGGCATACTTCCATCTTATTATCATTCAGGCATCATCAAAGAGCAGAAATTCGTTGCCATGTCTTCACAAATCATTCACTCATCGTGGGCAGACCACTACAGCAACAACTAATCAGAACCAATATGATTGACAGCGTAAATGCCGGAATTCAGCCATACATGTTTAGGCGTGCGTGTATCTGGTCTCCGTAATATGTCAGAGACAATGGTAACTTGGCACATCAGCCGTCGAGTCAGCTATCAAGCACATTCGGAAGGAGATTTGCAAATATTCACAAAATATAAAGTGCGATACTGCATCTTCAGGTCGTAAAGGTGGGACATGAACAGCCGGAACTGATCCATGCTCGAGAATCACATTCTTGAAGACCCTGATTCATATCAACACACATTCACAAAGTCCAACACACAGTCCACTGCATCTTCAGGGCTCTATGCCGGGAGTACAGGAAGACTCTTATGTTCCTTTTACAGCCAACAACTAAACTCTCATGAAGCTGAGACATTATTCTTCTCACCGTATTTGCTCCAGCTCGAGGAATAAGAGGGAGGAGAGAGAGAGCGAGAGGAGAAAAAAAAAAAAACACAACGAGCCACGTCTCTAGAATTCTAGACATCACACACATTCTCTAACCATGCAAGCTTCCCCCCTAAAGAAACATGACAGGATCAGGTCTATTTTCACATCGTTCCCTGGTCAGTTTGGGTCTCATAATGCAATCTCCAGCCCTATCAGGCCACCTCAATTTTGCCATGCTTATCATTCCTCAAGGCCAGTCCGCCATTTTTCCGCCTCCTCACACTAGCTCATTCCATAGCCAGCCTCTCCTACCCACCAATCGATGATGTCTGGCGAGAATCTCCAGATGACACGCCCCTATTTCTCAGACATGGCTCCCTCCATAGGATTCAGGGGTTGCCGTCTAGGACCATGGTTCACAGGGGAATGGCCAGAATTATACCTTCTTCAGTATAGCTTCCTACGCTCCAGACACTCTCTTCGTAAGTAATCCCATTGCTAGATATTTCATAATTGAATGTATTTAACAAATGTTCTCAATCTACAATCCCAGTCTCGATGCGACTCAGCGCAGGGAAGAAAGAAATTACACCAAGACCCAAGCTTCAAATCCTTCCTCGCCATTTGTACAGCACTTCATCATACGGTCCAGCAAACAACCTTCCCCTCTACCCTCCAATGAAATGGTTCTTTACCCTATATGGGGTCAAATATATGTCTGAGTTCAGAAATAGGAAATGCATTCCCAGAACCACTGCAGCCTCGTTCCGCAATGACACAGCAAGCTACAGCTACAAAAGAAGTTTAAAATAGACCTTTCTTATTCCACACCCATCATCACAGCCAGCGTCAAATGGGTTCCCTCCAGAAACTCAAACGCTTCGCAGTCGTTACTACAATCAATAAAGTCTGGCCCTCCTCGAACCATCATGTCCCCTATGAGACGTCTGACCCGGCAGAGAATTTCCTGTAACTTCATCATCCCAGCCAGACACATTCCCGGGTTTTTCAACATAGTCTCTGACCCCCTCAAACAACTTTCCCTCGCCGGAGGGTTTTCATATCAAATGTCTTCAACGAAGAGACCGCACGCAATGTCGACATTATCGTATGGCTCTACACATGTTGTCCCCCTCGGCAAAGATGCCTCAAACAACTTTTCCCTCGCATATCAAATGTCGTTTATCTTTCAACAAAGACACTGCACAGCAATGCCGGCCTAAAGCAAAGATTCTGCTCAAACAGGGGCTCTCGACGGAGTGCCCAAAATCACACTCTAGGACAAAGAGGAAATGCACAGGGATGAAATCAAACTCGAGAAAAAAAATAAATAAAATGCTTTCCCATCGCAAAGGTTTCACACAACCACGCCAGAGGTATTGCAAATTTCATGTCAAATTCTGACGCTCGCATCTCAATTCCTCCTCCAGAATGAACGCCCAACACAAGACCCAGTTCGTACCAAACTGGATCATCTCTTTTGGGGGTAGTATACTACTTTCTCTCTTTTTGGGGGTAGACTCCTCGCCCCTGCCTCCTATCTCCGGCAGGACATGACGGTTCCGGGTACAACTACCTAGGACTGCCGGACGGGGCTTACACCAAAGAGAGAGACATTACCTCCCGTTTTACATCTATCAAATAAATGGCATCTCAAACTTCACTCAAGCCTGCGTGTCTTCCCGATAGAACTAGTAGTTACTGTAGATAGAGCTTTAACTGTTGTTGACTTCAACATTCACATAGAGAAGGAATATGGCACATTAGGATTAGCATTTATTGATATTCTCAACTTGATTGGAGTTAGGGTTGCAGTGGTATACCGGTTTTACGGTATACCACGGTATGAAAACTGAAGGTTATCATACCATGTACCTTTGCTTATCTATGGTACTGAGAAAAAAAATGCATCCGGAAGGAAAATTTCACCTGCGTGTGTATCTCCTTTCAGACTCGTCAAATTGCACCACACACGTGCAGCAGAGAAAATGTCAGAGAGAAGTGAGGCTAGGGGGTCTGCAGTATTCCATAGTATGGTGGTGGTGTAGTGGGCTAAAGCACAGAACTGGTAATCAGGAGGTTGTCGGTTCGATCCGCACAGCCACTACAATTGTGTCTATGAGCAAAGCACTTAATTCCAGGACATTGTTCACTCAGTATCTATGAGACCACTTTGTATCAGCTCAAGCATCAGGACATCTACAAACTCTTGCAGACAAGATGGGTTAAATCCTGGCTCAGATGCATGATGAAGATGTTTTCCATGGTGACCTCACATGCTTCTGGTCAATGGAGTGGAGGATAAAAACATTAACCTGGTGCTAATTGACTTTGGGTTACATATCTACCCTGCCTGATGATAAAGGAGTTAACTTGTATGTGTTAAAGAAAGCATTTCTCAGCACTCACCCCAATACAGAGGCTCTGTTTGAGAGACTTTTGAAAAGTTACACGGCTTCATCCAAAAAGGCCCCTGTGGTCATCAAGGAATTAGGTGAGGTTCGGTTAAGAGGTCGGAAGAGGTCTATGGTTGGGTAACATGTAGTATAGTTATTTTCTGCCATGAAATCGTGACACATTCAATGTTTTATATAAGTGTAGAGACGCAGTTTGATATGGATAAATGTGGACATCATTGTAAAGGTATGTGTGTCATTTTTGTTTGACACATACAGACTCTTTGTTGTAACACGCAGAATATAATGAAATGAAGTATTAAATTCCTTTCTAAATAAAGGTTTTATTCCCACGTTGGCTCTTGATTTTGAATGCTTTTAAAGTAAGAATGGTGAATGTTGCACAAAGCTAGCTGATCAAACTTTCAGAGTAAGTTTCAGGTTGAGAAAACCAGATAGAGCCAAACCAGTTTAGATCGGGTTCAGTGATCTCAAGACGCTTGTACAAACGCTCTCTGTCAACTCAGAATTACTAATTAACCGTGAAGCTCGAGCACATTAATGAGGGACGGTTGCCACAAACAGCCAATGGGTGAACCTTAGAGAATGTTGGTGCAATTTACTCCTCGTGAGACATTCAGCATGATTTATGTCTCTGCTAAAGATCATTATGAAAATATAAAGAATTTAAACATTTACATAATATGAAGAAACACTGCTCCTGCCACAAAAGAAAAAAACTGAAAGTAATGTTTAATTTAACTGATAAAGGCACATGCTTATTAATTTTAAATGCATAAAACATATATTTATCTAGAATATAAAAGCTTTTATATTTTGTGTGATAGTCTACAATATAATTTTAACAATATACACTCACCTAAAGGATTATTAGGAACACCTGTTCAATTTCTCATTAATGCAATTATCTGATCAACCAATCACATGGCAGTTGCTTCAATGCATTTAGGGGTGTGGTCCTGGTCAAGACAATCTCCTGAACTCCAAACTGAATGTCAGAATGGGAAAGAAAGGTGATTTAAGCAATTTTAAGCGTGGCATGGTTGTTGGTGCCAGACGGGCCGGTCTGAGTATTTCACAATCTGCTCAGTTACTGGGATTTTCACGCACAACCATTTCTAGGGTTTACAAAGAATGGTGTGAAAAGGGAAAAACATCCAGTATGCGGCAGTCCTGTGGGTGAAAATGCCTTGTTGATGCTAGAGGTCAGAGGAGAATGGGCTGACTGATTCAAGCTGATAGAAGAGCAACTTTGCCTGAAACAACCACTCGTTACAACCGAGGTATGCAGCAAAGCATTTGTGAAGCCACAACACGCACAACCTTGAGGCGGATGGGCTACAACAGCAGAAGACCCCACCGGGTACCACTCATCTCCACTACAAATAGGAAAAAGAGGCTACAATTTGCAAGAGCTCACCAAAATTGGACAGTTGAAGACTGGAAAAATGTTGCCTGGTCTGATGAGTCTCGATTTCTGTTGAGACACTCAGATGGTAGAGTCAGAATTTGGCGTAAACAGAATGAGAACATGGATCCATCATGCCTTGTTACCACTGTGCAGGCTGGTGGTGGTGGTGTAATGGTGTGGGGGATGTTTTCTTGGCACACTTTAGGCCCCTTAGTGCCAATTGGGCATTGTTTAAATGCCACGGCCTACCTGAGCATTGTTTCTGACCATGTCCATCCCTTTATGGCCACCATGAACCCATCCTCTGATGGCTACTTCCAGCAGGATAATGCACCATGTCACAAAGCTCAAATCATTTCAAATTGGTTTCTTGAACATGACAATGAGTTCACTGTACTAAAATGGCCCCCACAGTCAACAGATCTCAACCCAATAGAGCATCTTTGGGATGTGGTGGAACGGGAGCTTCGTGCCCTGGATATGCATCCCACAAATCTCCATCAACTGCAAGATGCTATCCTATCAATATGGGCCAACATTTCTAAAGAATGCTTTCAGCACCTTGTTGAATCAATGCCACGTAGAATTAAGGCAGTTCTGAAGACGAAAGGGGGTCAAACACAGTATTAGTATGGTGTTCCTAATAATCCTTTAGGTGAGTGTATGTTCAAGTGCAAAGACTCGTCACACAATAAATTTGTCTTTAAAGTGTGGAAATCACCTCACAAATACTACGAGGTTCTCAACATTACATACTGCATACAGGTACAGTATGTAAAGAAATACAAAGTAACATCTCCAGTTACACATGTATCCTCAGTTTCCTGAGATGAAGGGAATGAGACAATGCTATACACGATGGGGGATTCCTTCTCTGACAACTAGTTGAAGCCCTTGCACAATAATGCCAATCCTGTGATTGGCAATGGTGTCTGAGGCCCACCCCTTTAGGTGCGCAGGTGGCCTATATAAGTGGGCACAAAATCACCATTTCTTCCGAATTTTCTGCCTGAGGGACAAGAGTGAATCAATCGTGCCTTGAAACTATGAAGTAGTAGTGTGGCCAGCTTTTGCAATGTCTCGTACCCTTCATCTCAGGGAACCAAGGTTAGATGTGTAACCGGAGACATTTCCTTTCAATTTATTTCACTCAACATTGCTATGCCTGGTAGGGAACAATGGTGGCTATTGAAAGACCAGGCCAAAATACTAGGTATGAGCTGTCAACCGACAGTGCCTACATATCACACACCATTTACCTGAGGCCAGAGCAAACAGGAGTGCAGCCTTAGAGAAAGGTATTTTTGTGAGCACCTTCAGCACCAGTTAAAATCCCAATCTGGGACTGTAACAGGACGAGATGGTTTTTAGGCACCATGCTCCCTTGAGGAACTGAAAGGTAGAACATGTCTGCCCATGGAGGAGCCAGCCTCTGGACGTGGTAAGCACACCAACTCTGTACATAAGTGCCAATTGTGTGAGATATGTGTCCGGTCTCTCTTGGAGGAACATGAGGATCTCACTATTGAGCAATTCACTGAGTTTGCCACCTGAAGAGCACCAATTTGGAAACACGCTTCCCTTAGCACATTGAGGTGATTTGTGGCATTCACCATGGTGGGGCATGTGATTTATGTAAGCTACCATGGTCATGTTGTCCAATAGATTCAGAGCGTGGTGATTCGCTACCTCGGAATACAAAGCCTTTAAGGCTAAGAGACAGCTAGTATTTCCAGACGACTGTAGTGCCAGGTGCCAAGGTTGGGCACCCGCCACACAATGCACCTCAGCCTGTGCTGGATGCATCTGTGATTACCACCTTTTGCCAGAAGACCTGACCCAGCATTATGCTGTTGAAAGGTTGTAGCTGTCTAAGATGATCCTCGAATTCATGTCTCAAAAACAGCCTAAGACAAAGTGCAACTTTGTACATGGAAGTATGTGTGTGTCCCATAGATCTTCTGATGCAAACCAGCCCAAAGATGGTTTATCAAAAAGATCTGTTTCTGAGATAACGTTTGAATGGGTGCTTTGCTAACGTGTGATTCATGCATCTTGAGAAGTGAGTGAATTTCTGTTTCTTGTGAGAAACACAACACACAGAAACACATTTGTCTACCATCCCGGCATACCCAGTGGGGATGAGCAGTGTGCGAATGAATGTGCATCTTGAGCAGTGAGCACATTTTTGTTTCTTGTGAGAACAAAACACACAGTGACACATCTGTCTACCATCCCGGGGTACCTGGTGAGAATGAGTAGCTTGTGAAAGTGTGTGAAATCTTTGGGCCATGGTTTGTGTTGCTTCACCAAGCAGTGGGCAGGGTTCTTACTCAAAATAAAGCGTCACCAGACTTTTTGCATGCTGCGAAGGACACAACGTCATCAGCTTTGACAGAACCACCAAACGTGATATGGCCATGTGCTCGAAAAGAGGGCCGGAGCTCATCAAGCATATGCTGTACTGGCGAGGATGCTACATTGGAAGATTGAGGGGCTCACAAGGCTTGCGCTGACATGGGATCCTCCTCGATTTCACCCAACTCAACATTTCGGCCCCACCAAACCAACCAACACAGAGGTGAATCACAATGTAACACTTTGATTTGAAGCAAAAAAAATATTTGAAAATCGGACAAAAGACAAAAGGTACTGTACAAGACTATGTACTTAACATTTTTCACGTGGTCATGAAATATAGTCACATGCGAATGAAGTAAAAACTATGGAAAATTATAGATCTATAGATTTAAAGTTGTTAAGTATAAGTATATAAACAATAGATTTGAATTTGACTGCAAAATATTAAGCTATTTGCAAATATCCAATTAGTTTGTGAGTCTAGGGAGACAGACACGATTGCGTCATTCACAGTGTGTCATGGAAGTGGGCGGTTTCTGCAGACCTTGGAGGTGCTGATTCTCTGATTGGTCTCTGATCTTTCTCTGCTCATGGGTAGAGAAGTTCTTCACAGTTTTTAACAATGGAGTTATAACGTGGATCAATGTCTTCAACAGAAACAAATAGCTTTGAGTAAAAAATTAAGAGCTCATTGTAGGTCTGTCTTTAAAGGTTTTTAAGTTATTGTTAAAAATCTATTTGCTCATGGAGAAAATTAATGGGAGTTTTACTTACGTAACCCAACTGTTGCACTATATTGCATAAATATAAATATAATTTACGAGGTATTCACAAACATTACAGTGTTATATTGTGACTGCAGTTTATTGCACCTTAAGGGTTTAACAGGGATCAGAGAGTTCCATTATTTGTCTGGTTTATGAATGTTGGCACACAAAATTCATACACCTGATTTAAGACATCAGTGCAATAAAGTAATTTTTGCCACATTCAAATGCATTTATTTTTTACTTTAATGCCTTTGACACTTTATTACTAGAAAGGATAGATTACAACTTCTTATGAATAAATATAAACTGTATTAATCTATAATGCCCTCCAAACAATCACACACACACAAACAATCTTCTAATATTGTGAAATATGAACAATATATGAAATCTTATACATTTATTTATTTGGATCATTTTCAGTAATGGTGAACAAACAAAACTGTATAATTGTCAGGGTGAACTAAAATGCCCCACTTAAAGTTATGACAAGCAATTAAAATATGGTGGTAATAACAGCAAGAACTGTCAGCTAACAGGGCCACATTAACACTGATGCTATAATTTTGAAAATCAAACTTCTAATACTCTTTAGCAAATTACATTTATAATACTCTTTAGTTATGTCAGAAATATGCAATTTAATTTATAATGCATGTCCAAATTGTAAACACTGTGAAATAGTTTAATACTTTATTATACAAGGCTTTTTTCTTGATATACAAAAATACTTATTGACAGATTATCTAAAAGACATTCTCTTCCAAAGTGTTTCTACCTTTTATTTGCATTAAAACTAATGCATCTGTGTTGAATGTACTGATAATTAATAGATTTTTGACATAAAATATAGTCATTTCTAATGCAAAATATTTTTCCATACAGTAAAAATACAAAAATATAAAGATTTACTACATGCCTTACCGACAGAAATAAATATTCATTAATCTTAATAAATCAAGAATACAAATACTCCCTAATAATATTTCACAGCTCTTCTTGGTACATGGACATTTTAAACAATTTCAGTATAAAGTGCAGAATAAAACAATGTTCAAATTTATTAATAAAATCAGAGTTAAAATATTTGGACATTTTGTAGCTGAAGAAATTAGCTGACATTTTATACAAAGCAAAAATAATATATCACTTCTACCAATTGCACAGAGAACATCCTAACCAGATGCAGAGATTAATGGGCAAAGTGCCCAAAAAAGCAAGAAAAGAAGTATCCTTGAAAATGTAAAACCCTAATAAAATTACACAAGATTTTCTGACCAAGCATGAACATACATAATACAAAATCAAAACTTTCACTAAAGCATATATTCTGGCTGCATGACATACTGGAGAACTATAATGTAAAGATACCATCTAGGTGAAGTCTCTGTTGGTGAGTATCATAGGAGCAACCAGAGTCCAGGTATATAATGTGAGACAGACCCAACTAGAAAAGATTTTTACCCACACTGCTGGCCACTTGCTTGTGATGACATTGAAGTCGGCCTTAGGACTGGGTGGACAATGAAATCAGAGAATCAAAACTAAGATTTAAAAAACTTCTCAAATTAAAAAGGAAATATCTGCTGTATGTGTTTTATAAAAGTTCTACTTATTCGGAAATAAAAGATTGTTTCTTGTATAAAAGTGATGGCAAATCATTACACATAATCATGTTGTAAATAGCAGTCTTCCTCCTAAAGTTCGAAAAGATAACATCATGGTTACTGTTGTAACCTCCGTTCCCCGTCTGTCGCTCTCTCGACGTTGTGTCGGAGAAGAGACACTAGGGGTCTCTCTTGAGTGCTGAATATGCCTCTGATCTATGAAAAAAGGCCAATGAGAAGTTGGCAGACAGTATTTGCATACTCCGCCCCCCGACATACGGGTATAAATGCAAGGAAATACTATGAGTACGTTCAGAAATTTTCTTCAGAGCCAATGGTTGTGCATGCTGTTTGCTACGAGTCACACCCGTTCCTGTATTCCTCTGACGCTCTGCATGCTGTTGGATTGATGGCGCATTACAGCGGCTATTTCTCCTCCTTTACACAGCAGTGCAATTTGCCCCTGGGCGCTTCGACAGTTCAGAAAACAAACTCTAAAGAGTTATTTAAAAGAGTGATTTCTCTAAAAGAGTACATTAAAAGAGTGATTTCTCTAAAAGAGTACATTTTCACTAAAGGGCAATACACAGCGGCGTTGAACGTCCTTTTCAGGACGCGTCTTTTTAAAGATGACTTTCCGCCCCTGTGTAGTTCCTGGATGCGGTAGAGTGCTCTCCGGACATGACCATGGCAACGCGGCTCACTTTCAATAGAAAGCAAGCCACTCGCTGGAGGCAATCTGGGGATGGCAGCAGTTGCAGCTCCGCCGGGTACGCCCCCTCGGACCACCCGCCCCCCGGCACGCGCGTTGACTCCATGCTCGAGGCAACAACGGCTCGCCTTACAGCCAGCCTGCCTATCCTCTGGAGGTGGATGCTCGCCGCTGCATCGGAGAGCGCGGTATCTGACATGGATGACTCCCCTGGGCTTCCGCCTTCAGGCCAGCATGCCCAGGCTGAGGCTGACGCTCAGATGACTGACATGCTTTCCCAGGCCGCCGCCAGCGTGGGCTTGGACTGGAACCCTCCGTCCTCCCCACAGCCATCGCGGTAGGATGACTGGTTCCTGGGGTCTAAGTGCCGCTCACAGCCACGCCCCCCCGGTCCAGTTTTTCCCGGAGGTGCATGATGAGCTGACGTCATCGTGGAGAGCACCCCTCTCCACTCGTCACAAAGCCACTCGCTCCGCTCTCGCTACCCTCGACGGCGGAGTGACCCACGGGTACATGCCGATTCCCCCGGTGGATAGGGCTGTTGCGCTCCACCTGTGTCCCGGAAACCCTACCACCTGGCGGGGTCGCCCTGTGCTCCCTTCCAAGGCCTGTAGGACAACATTGTCGCTGACCGCGAAGGCCTACAGTGCCGCCAGACATGCCACTTCCGCCCTGCACGCCATGGCCCTCCTGCAAGTCCACCAGGCCAAGGCACTCAAATAGCTGCACGTGGGTAGCCCTGATCCTGATGTGCTGCAGGAACTGCGCTCAGCAACCGACCTCGCCCTTAGAGCCACGAAGGTCAAACTCCCCTTCAAAAGCTCAAGCAAAAACACATCTTAACTTGCGTCCGCTATCTAGATTGGTTTGCAGCGGTAGACCTGAAGGACACGTACTTCCATGTCTCAATTCTGCAACAGAACAGAGGCTCCCCTCGGGGCAGACGCATTGGCACACAGCTGGCCTGCGGGGCTGCGCAAGTATGCATTTCCCTTAGTGAGCCTTCTTGCACAGGTGCTGTGCAAGGTCATGCAGGACGAGGAGCAAGTCACCCTAGTGGCCCCTTACTGGCCCTCCCGGGCCTGGTTCTCGGACCTCGTACTCCTCACGACAGCCCCTCCTTGGCGAATTCCCCCGAGGAAGGACCTTCTTTCTCAGGGACGGGGCATGCTCTGGCATCCGCACCCAGACCTCTGGAACCTCCACGTCTAGCCCCTGGACGGGATCTGGAAGATCTAGCTGGTCTACCACCTACCATCATAGACACGATCAACCAAGCCAGGACCCCTTCTACCAGGCAACTTTACTCCCTAAAGTGGCGCCTGTTCGCAAATTGGTGTTCTTCCCAGGCTGAAGACCCACAGAGGTGCGCAGTTAGGTCAGTGCTCTTATTCCTACAGGAGAAGTTGGAAGGGAGGCTGTCCCCTTCCACCTTGAAGGTGTATGTTGCCGCTATTGCAGCTCACCACGACCCTGTAGACGACAAATCTCTGGGTAAGCACGACTTAGTCATCAGGTTCCTAAGTAGCGCCCGGAGGCTAAATCCCTAAGCCAAGCCTGTTCCCCTCCTGGGACCTCTCGGTGGTCCTCGCCTGTCTTCAGAGATCCCCCTTCGAGCCGCTATAATCAGCTGGACTCAGGGCCCTCTCCCTAAAGACGGCCCTGCTGATCGCACTCGCCTTCAACAAGAGGGTCGGGGACCTGCAAGTGTTCTCATTCAGCGACACTTGCCTGGAGTTTGGTCCAGCAGACACACATGTGATCCTAAGACCGCGACCCGGCTACGTGTCCAAGGTTCCTACCACGCCCTTTAGAGACCAGGTAGTGAATCTGCAAGTGCTGCACCGGGTGGAGGCAGACCCAGCCCCTTCGTTGCTGTGTCCGGTACATGCCACGCACCTATTTGGACTGCACGCAGAGCTTTAGATGCTCTGAGCAGCTCTTTGTCTGCTTTGGTGCACAGCGGAAAGGGAACGCTGTCTCCAAACAGAGGCTTTCCCACTGTGTCGTGGACGCCATTTTATTGGCCTAGCACACCCAGGCCATGCCCCCCCCTTGTGGGTCGGACCACACTCAACAAGAAGTGTTGCATCCTTGTGGGCACTGGCCAGGGGTACCTCCCTGGCGGACATATGCAGAGCTGCGGGTTGGGAAACACCTTATACATTTGTGAGATATTACAATCTCCAGGTTGAGTCAGTTTCATCCCATGTCTTCTCAGGTCCGAGCCGGTAGAACTCGGTGGGACGTTGATGAACTGGCTGGGTGGATTGCTTGCTCTAAGCGCCCTTTCCCACGGCAGAGGTAAAACTTTGAGCTTTCTCTCCCAGGAGATCCCACTCACTAGGATCCCTAGACGATTCCTCCCTAGCCCTTTTTGGGTCTACAGTTCAGCAGAGGAACTTGCCGACCTAGTCCACTACGGGTACTTAATCTACCCTGTACTGGAATAGGTGCTCCACAGGTCAAGGTCTCCTACGCGGACTCCCCCTGTGTGTATTATCCACGGTACGGTCCCCTTACAAAAGTGGACCCGCGTTTTCCTTAGACAGTCCCTGGCTGCCCTCCGGTCGCCGTGTTGTAGCAACTCCCCCCTCCTTGAGGCTGGATCTACCACCACACCACTTTCCATATGTCGCCTAAAAACCCATGTGACGTATTCACCACTCTTACCTCCCCTTCCAGGCAGGTGTGGTCTCCGCAGGGTCTTTTCCCCCTGAAAGAATATGACACTTGTAAGTAAGACCCCCTTCCCTTGATGCATGTAAGGGCCCAAGCTGTTTATTGCTCTATTTGAGAAACATAGAGAGAAAAGAGGCCCAGCCAGGCTCGGCCCATTTCCAGGTTGGCAAGCGTCGCCTTGTTCCCCTGTCTAGGGTAACCAGAAGGATTCTGACAACTTTTTTGGGGCATTGGGGAAGGGTACGTGCAGTCTGACACAGCTGGTTGCCTGTGCACGTAAAATAACTGCCCGCTCCTGTGTCAGCAGAACACGTACATGGCTCAGCGCATGGCGTGATTTAAACTGGACCCTTAGTGTCACTTCTCCGATACAACGTCGAGAGAGCGACAGACGGGGAACGTCTAGGTTACGGATGTAACCTCCATTCCCCGATGGAGGGAACGAGACGTTGTGACCTCCCGGCCACGTCGCTGAGCCGAGCCACTGTAGTGGCCGGACCATTTCCGGCTCCTCAGAAAAATCCTGAATGAACTCATAGTATTTCCTCGCCTTTATACCCGTATGTCCGGGGGCGGGGTATGCAAATACTGTCTGCCAACTTCTCATTGGCTTTTTTCATAGATCAGAGGCATATTCGGCACTCAAGAGAGACCCCTAGTGTTGCTTCTCCAACACAAAGTCTCGTTCCCTCCCTCAGGGAATGTCTAGGTTACGGATGTAACCTCCGTTCCCTGATGGGGGTAACGAGACGTTGTTAATTCGAAGTTGTGTCGAATTAAGTGACACAAGGGGTCTTCCTGGGATGCCAAATGTACCTCTGAACATGAAAAAAGGCCAATGTCAAATTGGCAGACAGAATTTGCATGCCCCGCCCCGGACATACAGTTATAAAGGGAAGCGGGGAGCGTCTGTCAGTCATGATTTTGCACTGAGGAGCTGAGAATAAGGCACGGCCGTTTACAGTGGTAGGTGTAGTGCTGTAGCAGGAAGGACACAACATCTCGTTCCCTCCCTCAGGGAATGGAGGCTACAACAGTAACCATGACATTCCCCTTCTTTCACTCACTCGACGTTATATCGAATGAAGTGACACTAGGGGTCCCATCTAAAAACGCCATGCACTGATCTTGATACGTGAACTGTTGAGACAGGTGTAATCAGGCTACTGTGTGCTAGAGGCAACTGTGTCGGCTGCACGTAGCCCTCCCCAACGCCCCCAAAAGAGATGTCATATACAGACCTTAGGTTCCCCGCACCCAGGGGGGGGGAATAGGTGATACATGACTAGCATGGGGCAAGCCCGGCAGCTGCGGCCTTTTCTCTCACTATGTCTCTCGTATAGGACATGAAGCGGCTGGGGCTATGAAATGCGTCGGGGAAGGCGGTCTTTCCCAGTCCTATTCTTTCAGGGGGAAAAGACACTGTGGAGGCCACATCCTGCCCAATCTAGGGTGAGGTAACATGTGGCAAATACACCACGAGGGTTGTGAAGCCACCGTCCGCCAAAGCAGACAAAGAGCTGCTCAGAACATCTAAAGCTCTGCGTGCAGTCCAAATAGATACACAAAGCAAGTACCGGACACAGCAACGAAAGAGCTGGGTCTGCCTCCTCCCGGGGCAGCGCTTGCAGGTGCACGACCTGATCCCTGAAGGGGGTCGTGGGAACCTTGGGCACGTAGCCCGGTCGCGGACTCAGGATAACGTGAGAATGTGCCGGACCGAACTCCAGGCAGGTGTCACTGACAGAGAATGCTTGCAGGTCCCCGACCCTCTTGATGGAGGCTAATGCAACGTCTTCAGGGAGTGGGCCTTGAGCTCAACTGAATCAAGTGGCTCGAAGGGGGGACTCTGAAGGCCCGTGAGGACCACTGAGAGGTGCCAGAGGGTGCCCTGTCCCTGAGAAAGAAGGTCCAAGAATTTTCCAGGGAGGTGCAGTCTTGGGCACACTCACGGCAGCCTGGGCAAGCATGTCGGCCTTCTGTGCATCCGCCTCAGACAGGGCGGGCTGGCCCGAAGGCGGCAGCCCAGTCGAGTCCTCCGCATCAGACGCCTGGACGCTCTCCGATGCAGTGGCGATGTCGTCATCCAATTCCAGGTGCTCAAGGGAGAATGCCGGCTGGCTGTGAGGCGAGCCGCACTCATCCCGAGTTCGGACGGAAGCGAGAGAGTGTGTCGGAGGATGGGTGGTTAGTGGGATTTATCCTGCGAAACCAAGCCCGTCGTTATCCCCATTTCGCCTTCATCACCAGACGGGTCGTCCTCACTCCCGAGGGAAGAAGGAGCGACAAGAGGGGCGGCTGAAGTGGCATTCACCTTAAGGAAGGAAAGCCGCGACCGCAACGCAGCCATGGTCAGGTTCTCGCAATGAGTACATGAGCCATCCACGAATGCCGCCTCAGTGTGATCGCTGCCCAGGCACACGAGGCAGCGTCTGTGGCCATCGGTCTTGGAGAGAAATTGACCGCATCCAGGAACTACACAGGGGCGGAAGGGCATCTTGAAAAATACACGTCATGAAAAGGACGTTCAACGCCGCTGTGTATTGCTCTTTTACGAGTGGAAAACTCAAACTCTTTTAGAGAAAATAAAACTCTTTTAGGAGGAGAACACTCTTTTAAACAGTGAAAAGCGCTGTTGAAGCGCCAAGGGGCGTGGACTGCACAGCGTTCAGAGAGAGAGAGAACGACAGCTGGAAACTCACCATAAATCCAACAGCAACCCTGCCCTGCTTCCCTTTATACCAGTATGTCTGGGGCGGGGCATGCAAATTCTGTCTGCCAATTTGACATTGGCCTTTTCTGAAGTTCAGAGGTACGTTTGGCATCCCAGGAAGACCGTTTGTGTCACTTCATTCGACACTACATCGAGTGAGTGACAACTGTTTTCTGAGAAAACTCTTAAATGAAACATGGAAACATGGACAAATTACAATTCTCTTATCATTTACACAATCTCATGCCATCCAAAATAATTTTACTTTCTTCTGTGGAACACAAAGATATTTTGAAGGATGTATGAGGGGTTTTTGTCCATACAATGTAAGTCAATGTGGTCCAACACTTTCAAACTCCAAAAAGGACATAAAGAGTCCAATACAACTCAAATGGTTTAATTCATGTCTTGTGAAGTTATATGATGAGTGGGAGATGGGTGAGACACAGACCAAAATGTAAGTTCTTATTCGCTATACATCTTGACATTCAGCAGATTGGGGAATAGCGCGCAGTTATTAGGTCCTCTATCCCGAAATCATTATACATCAATAAAATGTTGCATTTATATTTCTAATATTTACTTGAAATTTTACATTTTAATTAGTATCCCAAAAAACTAAACCTGCGAATCATTTATCTCTCATTAGCATTTTCAAATTGCCCAACAGGGCAAATGCTGCCTTTGTGCTTTTTGGAGCTTGAAAGTTTTGGACCCCATTGACTTACAATCTATGGAAAAAACACCTCATACATCCTTGAAAATATATTTTTTGTATTATGCAAAAGAAAAAAAAAGTTTGAATTTGAGACGACATAAGTGTGAGTAAATAATGACATTTATAATTTTAGGTGAACTATCCCTTTGTCATGTTCAACAATGCAAGTTCTCACTTTACACTTGAGCCACTGTGAACAAGCTTCTCTCATAGCACTCATGAATACATGACGAATGTCAAGAATTTGACTGAAAAATAACTTACATTTTGCCTCATAATGCATCAGAAGACTTGGAACATGATGAACAAGCCACATATACTACTTTTATAGTACTTTTTGTCCATTTTCTAAGCTTTAAAGTGGGTCAATATCAACTGCCATTGTATTGAAAAGATGGAGCGGGTGTCATTTAAAATGTTCTATTTGTCTTCTGCATAAAGAAATATATTTGGGTTTGGAACAACATGAGGGTGAATATATTTTTCCAGAATTATCATTCTTGTGTGAACTATTTTTAAAATAAAAAAGCAAAACAGGAATAATCTAACATTAACTTTCATTTTTCAAGTATGAATGCTAAAAAGATTTAACTAGAGAATAAATATAAAGTATAATGTCATTTAACACCATATTAATTAAATACGTCTTTAAATATCCAGTGCAGAGAATTATTTGATAATTTCGATGTATAATTTGGGTTTTGCAGTCACTGACCTGTACCAGTTGGTCAGAGTCATCATGATATAGAGAGACGCCAGGAACAGCATAAAGTGAAAGAAAGCGTAGCTGTACTGAACTGTCTCTCTTTCATTGTCCTCCATATGTTTGGGTGTTCTGACTTCTTCTGCCAGTTCAGCACATCCTGTGGAGCTGTCATCCAAGATGGTGGCTTCTTTAGCTGCTAATGTTAGTTTATTAAATTGACTGGTGTTTGAGGAGCGTATGCTGTCACGAAAAAAATAAAAAAATTATAAATTAGCCTCCATATCATGAAGTGATTAAAAACTAATGTGGCTCATGTGGATACTTGTGTTTTGAAAAGGATTAAGAAGAGTTTTTCATTTTATAGTGTTTCATAATGTACATTGGGGTCCAAAACTCTGAGACCACTAGTGAAAATGCTTCTATTTAGCATTGTAATAGAATTAAAACAATGGCATTTAAAATTATACTATACTACTGTGAGATTTAAGAAGGCCAAGAAACTTCTTTTGATGAGTGAGAAATAGTGCAGAATCTGAAATATTTATTTTTCATTTTAAATCAAAACTTTAACTTTTTTGTTTTACATATTTCAAAATGCCAAAACTTTGTTTATTGCCAGGTTTATGTGAAAGAAAAAAGAAAGAAAGAAATTCCAGACTTTCTCTTTGGTCTCAGACTTTTGGAACCCACTATATTTTAATTTGTTTACCTAATTAGGATACTGAGAATCTCTATAAAGTTAATTGTATTTCTTGTATATCATACCTTGAATACAAAATGCAGAGAACAAAAATTGCCAATCCGACGATGCTTTGAGCATCCCACCACTGCAGGTATGGGGCTGAAGACATAGTTCCCTCTACATCTATGATGATCAGTGCAGTCTGGTTCTCAATCTCCACTGGTGCATCTGTGGAGTATGTAATCTGCTGGAAGATGCTGAGCAGATTTGGATTACATGTACGGTCTGGCAGAAAATAAATGAACATAAGTCTACACAGACAGAACTTGACATAGCTTTGAATTTAAGAATCATCATTTGAATCATCATTTTGAAAGTGTACACAAACCAGAATATCTTAAATAAGTTTGGGACAGGTTTTACAGGTCATTGGGGGCCACACCTTAATACCACAGCTAAACCATATGTAAAAACATCCCAATATTGAATATCAAGACTTTAACACAATGTTCATGTTTTCTATGATGGTTAGAAACTCTGGTGAATCTGCTAACCTGGCTCATTGGTCATAGCTGACCAGGTAAGATACATGGTGTACAAAGTCATGATGGATGACTGGAGAAGACCAGACCTGGGCTGGTGTTCCTGAAAAAAAACAAAAAAAAAACAACAACCCACCGCTCATACCAGAGATGATAGACAAAACACTGATGAATTTACATTTTGAAGAATAGTTATTGCATCCGACTGCATCACATTAAGCTCATATGGTAGGTACAAAAAAATAGCAAACACTTAGTATATAAACAAATCTAAAACAAATGCTGCCATGGCTTCGATATCCATTAGATTGCAACTTGATCTACGCCATGTATGCCTATTCTGCAAAGAACCTTAACAGTATACTGTAAAACAGCATACAGAGTTGTATAAAGAACACAATCGTCAAACTTAAGAAAAGTAAAGATACTTTTATGGAAACTGACTTAAGTAAAAGGTAAGCGATTATAGCCTTTCTAGAAATTCCCCAAACTGAGCCGTTGAATTAGTTTTTTACAAAACTCTGCACTCCAAAGATACCATGAGCTTATTGAGAACGACACGAGTAGAAATGGATGTCAAAAACAACAGCAGCAAAAAAGCACACACAACTGACAACTTTTAAGAGCAACATAGCATAAAAATGGCAGTAAGCCATCTATCTAATCTAGAGCTGTCACAGTGATATCTCAGGACACTTATTTCTTCTTTCAGGGAGTAGTAAATAAATTCCCATGAAAAAAATTAAAATCACTTAAAAGCACCTTTAAAGAAGCTCATGAGAAAAATTCTAATGTAACTGAAATAAAATATGCTTAAGAATTAAAAGTAAATGGCTTTAAGTTAAATTTAAGTTAATTGTTAATTGTTTCAGGTTAAATGAGCTTTGCAAATGTTATTGTTAGACATTTTCATATTCATTTGGTCATATTGATTTAAATATGTGATACCTTAAAATGTAAATGGCTAAATGTACATGGTAACCACAATTTATAGACTTACGAACTGCTAAATATTACACATATGAACAGTTAGAGGAAAAACACATTAAAAAAACTCAAAACTTAAAAGAACTGTCTTCTCTTTTGATTCTAAAATGGAGACATGTGTTGTCCAGGATCTAGTCGTGATTTTAATGCAGATTTGCAAATCGTTTCACTAAACGAATCATTCAATCTGCTTTTTAAATCAAAATGTGGTAAATCGTAAACAGAAATATTTATACTCAAGAAAGTAGAAATATATTTAAAAAACTGACCTTAAGTAGAGTAATTAAGTATTTTTACTTTGATACTATACACCTCTGACAGTAAATACCTGCACTTTGGGAAGCACAGACAGAGCAGAAGCTATGACACATAACAACATGTTGAAGCTGATGAAGAATTTATTGAGCACACATCCCTCTGGCTGAGTGTAGATGTTATAGAAGAGAACAACAGCTGTGAAGGACAGCACATAGTTCAGTCCTGTTACTGACAGCAAGGCTAGAAGGAAGAGTCATAAAATATTACCATAACATTATTAAAATATCAACCACCAAATATCTATTCAGTAATCCAGATTAATTAAAAATCAAAATTATTTCAAAGTTTACACCTGTAACATGTTTGCATACCTATATACCACCTCTTTGTGTTTTCTTTCTCCATTTTATCGACCCAGGACTCATTCCACGAGTGGGCGAAGTCGATTAGAAGAACTAGTTGGATTAGAATAAAGCAAATCGCCCCACAGGTTCCAACAATAAAGGACGCTGAATAAAGGGACACAGATAAAACACACAACTAGGATTCATATGCTTATCTGTGCAATAAATCCATCACAAACTCAATCTGAGATTGAAAAAAATACAAAAATAAAATAAGGGAGGAACATCATATAATGAATGAGAACTCCAACATAATTTATTCTTGGCAAACATCTTTTTGCGCTCAACACTTTATATTTTTCCTTTGGCTATCCAGCTGAATAGAACGCTACAAAACATTAAGCCACAATGTGTGCATTACATGTAATGGATCTTTTATTAAAAGGGATGCATATGTAATATGACAAAAGACACTGCCTAATTGCAACTGTAATTATATTTCTTAATAATAGTAAAAATAAAAATCTCCTGCCAAGAAATTAGGCAAATAGTTTTAATAGTGTTAAGCAATTGAATGTTTTAATACAGAATTCAACTGACTGGTAATAGCTGCTGTACAATAGGGCTGAGTTTCTATACAGTTTTCCTGATTTGATATGATTCCAATTCACAAGCTATTGATTCAATTAATTTATAATGTCCATTTTGCTTACATATGAAAGAAATTATTTCTTACACAGAGGACCTTCTATCTTAGTAAATTAGGAAAATATTAATTTGACCTTTTTTCATTTTTCATTATTCTGGACACAATTTGTTTTAGCAGCAGTTCCAAAAATGTATAAAAGATGAAAATCTACCGCCTTTTTTCATGTTATTATATTCTCATAGTATTTCTGGTAGAATTTACATTTATTTGTAAAACAAGTGCTAAAACTTGACTCTCTCTTTAACCACCAAATTGTCCACAAGCCTTTTGAGAACTGGATCTTGTAGCCTAGAGTTTTTGCTACAAAATGATGTGAAGACCATCCTGATCACTCATTCATACAAAACAATATAGTAATTTAACTATTGTAAGACAATTTTAGTGTTGAAAGGTAATATGCGAGGAGGCGTGAATGATCATGAATATTCATTGTAATTCACACATGAGAGACAAAGACCCTCTCCTGGGCCTATCAATGAGGGATAGAGAATGAATGTGAGGGGACTTAATGATCCAAATCTTTTTTTAAGTTTTAAGTTAAAAGAAGTAATCTGACTATATATTTTCTTTACATAAAGACTTTACTTAATTTTAGACCTACTCTACCGTTATAAT
Source organism: Xyrauchen texanus (assembly GCF_025860055.1). Classification (NCBI taxonomy): domain Eukaryota; kingdom Metazoa; phylum Chordata; class Actinopteri; order Cypriniformes; family Catostomidae; genus Xyrauchen; species Xyrauchen texanus. The sequence goes on from NC_068307.1 coordinate 40,205,647, forward strand.
AAGTCTCTTCTGCTCACCAAGACTGGATTTTTTGATCCAAAATACAGAAACAACATTGATATTCTTAACTCTTTTTACAATTTAAAAGAAGAGTTTTCTAAATATATTGTAAAATGCAATTTGTGATCAAAGCTGAATTTTCAGCATCATTCCTGCAGTCTTCAGTGTCACATGATCCTTCAGAAATCATAATAATATGCTGATTTTCTAATATGGGCATATTTAAAGTGCATTTTACTAATTTAACCCTAACACATATTTGCAAGCACAAGCTTTGTTGATGATAATGTGGCATTATAAACACTAGATAAAATATAATCTAAACATTCATATTATTTTTATATCATATTACATATCATATTTATATTATACAGCATGTTTCAAATGTCAATAATCTGAATCCTGGCTGGCAAGTCTGGAAACAGTCCCACTAGTAAAATATGTACATGTTTATATAATATAGTATGTCAGCTAATGAAAACTAAATGACTTACTCGTCCGAAATTGTATCCTCGGCTGGATCAAGTCTCTCTTCAAAATAAAAACATTCATCGGAGTCCCGCTCTTCTTCTGAGGAAAATGTTAACTCTTCCTTTATATCCTGAAGCTTTCTCGCCTGTGTATTGTTGCAAACGCGCAGAAAAATTTATTAAATGTGTTTACAACCTCACTGTCGGGGGTGTTTACCATTTGCATTGATCGTCTCAGCACATTAGCGTATGAATGCCGCGCTCTGCTGGTGGGTGGGATCATATTACAGATAATGAGATGGACCGGTAAAAACTGTACATCGCTTTGTTTCAAACAGATTGCATTGCAGGAGAATATTTGTTTTAAATTGGAATTGTTTTATTTAAAAGTAGATATTTTAAGCTTTCTTTAGATAAATGTTTAATATCTGTGTGATAAGCATTTGCGGAGTTCAGTTCATTTTTGTGACATGTTTCTGAAATATGCTCGTGAACACAGAGACTGCTGAAAGCTCACCCTTTTTATTTTCTTTATTTTACAAAAGCACAAGACTTTGTTGCTATTGTGAGTGTACACAAATAAAAGTAGACCCTTTATAGTCTCTAATGATGTCTTACACTTATCTCTGAAGAGACTGGTGCACAGAGTAAAACATCCATATTGGGATCAAATTCAAATGAAGATTGTATAAATGTAGATCATGATTAATCTAAACAAATATATATTTTTACCCAACCCTATTGTACAATGGCCTCAAACATGGTGATTTTAAAGCTGGGACTATCCATTTCATAAAATAATTTAATTCATACTTTGTGTAAAAGGCCCCTCTGGAATATAGAAGACACCAACAGTTACAGCAGCCATGGCTACAATCTTGAAAAACCAGAATCTGAATGAAGAGATGGAAACATGGAGATGGAGAAGAGATTAAGTTTTTCTTAACGGAGACACATACCAAAACATGTACAATTCATACTATAAAGATGAACAGGCAGCAAGACAGCAGCAAAACAGTCAGACACTGAAGGAACAGGCAGCAAGACAGACACTGGATATAATAGAAAATCTGCCTGCATGAGCAAAGGTGCTGTTAAATCCTTGTGCACTGCTTTCTTACTATTTGAACATTTAGGCACAACAAAATATAAAAACTGCCTACTAAAATGTTTTCAAAAGTTATTTAGCAATAAACAGATATCAGCGTAGTATCAGTGATCAAACCTTCACAGAGAACATCTAATTGTAAAGTAAGTTGTTACTTGGAAAATGCATTCAAATTTCTGAAAATATAAATCAGTGCAGTAATATTGTACCAACCCATTATGGATTGCAGCTCTGGGATCTCTGCTGTTTTTCACGTTGATCATGAGCAGAGAGAATGTGAGGAAGGACAAACTCATGCCACAGCAAAGCCGGTACACAGCCTTATAACCAACAAACATCTCACACTGAACCTTGGCCTCTATTCTTGGCATACTGGACCCCACTCCTCCAGTACAAAAGCCAGGGATCTAATAAATAAATAAATAAGTGTTACTTGAGTCATTCCTAGAATTCGGTAATATATCAACTTACATTCGATTAATTTTCTGAATACTCCACAACATTAGGAACACATTAAACCTTCAACAAATCCTCTGGCATCAAAGCCCTCTTATTATTTTAATTTTTTTTCTGATTTAGACACCTTTTCTTCTCAACCCCGTCACAGACATAATGGAAGTGGTTTGAAAATTATTTTCCACTGGTTATATAGTAAACCTCTACTTACTGCTCATGTGTCCCTCATACCAATTCAGTGACTACAAAATATTAAATATATGACAGAAGACCACCTAGCATAAATTAAATGAATAAATTCTATATAAACTTAGCAAAAAAAGAAACGTCCCTTTTTTAGGACACTGTATTTTAAAGATATTTCTTGTAAAAATCCAAATAACTAAACAAATCTTTATTGTAAAGGTTTAAACAATGTTTTCCATGCTTGTTTAATGAACCATAAACAATTAATGAACATCTTACAGATGGTAGGCAATTAAGGTCATGGTTATGAAAACTTAGGACACTAAAGAGACCTTTCTACTGACTCAGAAAAACACCAAAAGAAAAATGCCCAGGGTCCCTGCTCATCTGCGTGAACATGCCTTAGGTATGCTGCATGGAGGCATGAGGACTACAGATGTGGCAAGGGCAATAAATTGCAATGTCTGTACTGTGAGACACCTAAGACAGTGCTACAGGGAGACAGAAAGGACAGGTGATTGTCCTCGCAGTGGCAGACCACGCGTAACATCACCTGCACAGGATTGGTACATCCGAATATCACACCTGCGGGACAGGTAAAGGAAGGCAGCAACAACAACTGCCCGAGTTACACCAAAAATGCTGTAGTAGGCCTGTTTAAAGGCAGGTCCTTATCAGACATCACCAGCAATAATGTCATGATTTCCTGCAAGACAGGAATGTCAGTGTTCTGCCTTGGCCAGCAAAGAGCCCGGATCTGAATCCCATTGAGCACGTCTGGGACTTGTTGGATCAGAGGCTGAGGGCTAGGGCCATTCCCCCAATAAATGTCCAGGAACTTGCAAGGTGGAAGAGTGGGGTAACATCTCACAGCAAAAACTGGCAAATCTGGTGCAGTCCATGAGGAGGAGATGCACTGCTATTGCAGCTGATGGCCACACCAGATACTGACTGTTACTTTTGATCTAGACATTGTGCACATTTGATTCATTATTTTCTATGAAAACATTCACTAATGTGCCTTAGGGGCATGACAAATGCTTGGTATAAGATAGAAAGACATTCTATAATGATTTGTTGTATTCATAATAATGGACATTTCAACATCTTGTAAAAAGCTTTTAACATATAATTTTAGTGATCCACCACTTTAAAAAGTCCGGGGGACTGAAATATTACAGAATCCCAGGAATGACCCAGTTATTTTTATAAATTATTGTTATCATATCTGAAAAAAACAAAAAAAAAAACATGACTACAATCCATTTAGAACTTTCTTAGATTCTTGTATTGTCATATTACACAACCCCAATTCCAAAAAAGTTTGGACAGTATGCAAAATGCCAGTACAGACAAAAAGGAGTGATTTGTAAATTCGATTCACACTGTGCCATATTGAAAGCAGTACAACAACACATTTTTTGATATTCTGGAAAATATATAATAATTTCAAATCACATGCTCCAAAAAAGTTGGGACAGTTGAGTGTTTACCAATTTGTAACATCACTATTTCTTCGAATAACAATGATTATTATTTGGGCACTGAAGATACAAGTTTAAGTTTAGCAAGCAGCATTTTCCCCCCATTCATATATTATGTAGGTCAATATCACTCAGAGACATAATGAACGACTTCAGGGGATGAAATTATGCCAACTCCAACCTTAAAACATGGGATACTTCATATGCCACTGCCTGAACCATGGATTTAGGATAGACCTCACGGAAATGACCAGCTGGTTGAAATGCAATGCACCTCACTGATCTCTAACCTACATCACCTTGGTCTAACGATGGACTACACTCTTAAAATCGAATACATACAAAGGACAATCAATGAACTTCTGCAGTTAATCCAGGCTGAACTTCAAAGACATTAGTTATTAATCTTACAGTTCATACAAAATCTTTGAATAAACACTGGCCCTTAACACTTAGTTTACAAATTTTAAACCATGACCTGCACTGCACATAAATAACTAACATTGGCATTATATTCATGCTGGTTAGCCAGAGGGGAACTGGCCCCCACGGTTTCTCACAAGGTAAATTTTCTCCATTAACCAATATCTTATGGAGTTCTGTGTTCCTTGCCACAGTTGCCTTCAGCTTGCTCACTGGGGTTCTAAATACAATTATGATGACTATAAGACTTTATAGATTTAACGGTTTTAATTTTCTGTTAATGTATGAATTTCTGTAAAGCTGCTTTGAAACGATGTGTGTTGTGAAAAGCGCTATACAAATAAAAATGACTCGATTTGACCTATGACGGTTCAAGACCATGATGTCTGAGGAATCTAAGATCATGCGCATTTAGAAGTGGTTTTTGGCCTTGCCCTTTATGAACCAAGATTTAACTTGATTTCTTGAATCTTTTAACTATTTTGTGCACTGTAGAGGCTGAAATGCCCAAAATCCTTCCAATTTGACTTTGAAGAACATTGCTTCCAAAACGCTGGATTATTTGCAGACCCATCTGTCTGCAAATTGGCGAGCCTTGCCATGACTAGGCTTCTCCTTATATACTATAAAACAATTGCCTCACCTGTTTAACATAAACTGTTTAACATCAACTTTGTTATTTCAACTTGTCAGATTGTTCATAGTCCTAAATTGCCCGTCTCAGCTTTTTTGGAACGTGTCATGCATCAATTAAGTCAAAGTATATTTACAAACCACTTGTATTGGCATTTTGCATACTGTCCAACTCCAAACTGTTTACTGTTTTTATCACTCAGAGTATATTCGGGACATTCTAAACCAGAGTAATGAGAGAGATTTTGATTAATCCCTGTAAAATTACACATTTATGCCAAGAGATGGCGACAGTCTTTTTTTGTGCTAGGTGAGTTTCTGGTGAAAGAGAGCTTGCTTTGTTTGTCAGTGAGCAGATTTACTCAGAACATCATGCTGCCTTCACGTGTTATCAGAATTATTAAAGTCATGACAGAATGATCATATTTATGAGTTAAGCACCTATGAATGGAACCACAAAGTTATGATTATGTGTTATCACATAACATCATATCAAATTTACGAGTTCAGACCTCGCAAGTACCAACTTCCCAGGAGGACTTGAAAGCACCATATCATACAAGTTTACTTGGACACAAGACACGCCCCCCTCAAATAATTATGTCAGGGAAATGCAGAGATAATTTTGATACCTGAGTTTGTGAGTTGGAAGGAGATAACCTTGCATCATGGCAGAGGACAGTACTGTTTCTGTCAGTGTCAAAATAAGTTCCCCAAGAAATATGCAAGAATGAATCTAGCATCCTACATGTTTTTTTCTCCAACAACAAAACACTTAATGACATACTCGTAATTGCAGTTTCAGAAGTGGAATGTATAGTAATACTGATGGCAGCGTTACTCCACAATCGCTCACAGCGGATTACTACCAAAACATAGCTGATGAATAGTGTAAAACTTAGAGTTTAACAATAATGTTCATCACGACACATGCAGGTAATCACACATGATCTGTTGCTCTCTCTCTCGAATGTGCTATCATGCTCTCTCATACAAATACACACCATCTTGTTACTCCAAAAACTTGTTAGAAACAGCCCAAGCCATCATTACTATTTCTATAATGACACTTTCAAATTAGTAACGGAGGCTTGTTCCACACACAAGAGAGTTCTTTTTTATTTATTTAGTTGTCCATTAGATAGTTGTATAAATGACCGAATCACAGCCGTGCTGATATACATCCCTAAGGGCACTCACGCTCATGTGATATTGCTTTAATTTGACATTATATTATTAAATATTTTCAATATTGAGAAAAAAGCCTTACTTTTTGAAGTTGCTGCTCAACTACAGGTGACAACATAACACAGGCAATGACTGTGCCAAGCAGCAGGATGAAGGCATATATGATCCGGGTCGCAATGGAGTTCTTCATCTGTGGACAACATCTGCACCCAAGACATGTCGCACTGTTGCAAAAGCAAGACACCTTAAAAACAATAGATAAAGTCAGAAATACGGCACAGATAATGTTAAAAGTAACTGTACATGTTCTTGGTTTTTACGTCAAAGTTGAAAAAACAAATAAAGTGCTATACAATTACAATGGGAAGCAATGATTTTGCCTTGTAGATTGATACTACCAAGTTTTACATGTTCTGATTATTACATTCATATTTTTGTTGTATTGTGTATAGTAAAATGCTTGTGATTTAAACATTTAGCAAAATTAAGATTAAAAAGACGTAAATTAATTTTATGTAACATTTATAATTTTGTATACCAGCAGTAATTTGAATAATTTTATCAAATGTATATTACATAAGGAGTACAATTTATTATATATATATATATATATATATATATATATATATATATATATATATATATATATTGTTTATCAATATTTGTGTGACCCTATTACCTATAGTATAGCAGGGTATCTAAGAACTGTATTTCACTGTAATCTGTAAAAGCGTAGAGTGTATCTGAAGACATTTACTCATTTTGTGCCCACAAACAATACATTTGTTAATAAAAGGACAGAATATGGACTTGATGGATGTTAATGATATGACTGTTAGTCCCATTAAGATTGTTAATCTGTCTACAACAACAGCAGCAACAACAGGTGGTCTCATGGGCAGAGCGGTTGTCTAAGAATTAGACACTAAGACTTAAAGCAGCTGACGTGAGATATGAGCTCAATCTGTTGTAAGCAAATTAATGCTACTGTTTACTAGAGGAATCATGTGCACAATGGAATGTCTCAACCATAAGCTTGATGTTTTAAGCATCACTAGAACCTGTGTTGTGTGTTTAATAATCTTCTCTTGAAAACATCTTTGTTTGATAATACTCCAAAACAGACCTGTGTTTAATAATATTCTAGAATTCACATATATTCCAAAAAACACGGGTTTCTCTAGAAAAAGCCTGTTTAAAATATTCCATAAGACAAACCTGTTTAAAAATAGTCTCTAAAATACAACTACACTCACTGAGCACTTCATTAGGAACACATGTACACCAACTTATTCATGCAATAAGCTTAACAGCCAATCTTGTAGCAGCAGTGCAATGCATATATCATACAGATACGGGTCAGGAGCATCAGTTAATGTTCACATCAACCATCGGAATGGGGAAAAATGTGATCTCAGTGATTTAAACCATGTCATGACTGTTGGTATCAGACGGGTTGGTCTGAGTATTTCTTCTGATCTCCTGGGACTTTCACTCACAACAGATTAGAGTTTCCTCAGAATGGTTCCAAAAACAAGCAAAAAAATCCAGTGAGCAGCAGTTCTGCAGATAAAAAGCCTTGTTGAGGAGACAGGTCAACGGAGAATGGCCAGATCGTATGGGCTGAAATATGTGCCACCAGAAACTGAATTTGAACCATTTATATTTGAATTTGAATGGCTAAACTTGAATAATTGCATTGAAAAACTGAATTTGAATCACATAATTTGAAATTGTATTGTTTAATTAAAATTGAATTTATTCAAAAACTGAATCTGAATTGTTTCATTTGAAATTGAATTTATTCGTTTGGAACTGAAGTCCAATAAAATTTGATCCTCACTGAAAATGAAACTCTCTATATATCTTCACATTTACTTCTCACAATTCAGATTCAGTTCTCAAATTCAATTTCAAGTTACTGAGACAGACATCCGGGTAGTTGGAGGATGAAGGAAGAGCAATCGAGCGCAGATCGATAGATAGCGTTCATTGGCGCACAGGACTCCTCTTGGGCCAATCAGCACCAATGTTTTGGAGCACAGTACGTTACCCGCCATGAAACTATGGAATTACGATTGTGTCAATAATAATGAATGTAACTTTATAAAACTGAACGTAACGTTATAAAACTGAACGTAACTTTTTCAGAAACTATCAAAAATATTCCATTACAAAAGAAGAAAAACACAATTAAAATGAAAAAATATAGCTGCAAGCAGCAATGCGGATTCCTCCTCAAAATGTCAAATCATTTCAAATTGATCAGTAGAGGGTTGGGGTTAAACCCTCTCAATGGATGAATCCAAAAAACACATATTTCTGTCTGAATCCAAAAACGAAACATTTTCAGTGTACAGAAAAATCCATCATACCTTATGGGTCCTTGAGGTGTTTTTGTTCCCAATGAGAAATGAGGTATGTACACCAAGATTCAAAAGAATTGGTAAAATGGCGTGGAAATAGTATCACTTTGAAAATATTTTTTGGGGGCGTGGCCTGTAGCGCCACCTATGGGCAAATGTGGGTCATTCTTGGTTTGTGGGTTCCTGTTGGCCTGTAGTATCAATGTACATAATTAGAAAATATTTGACCAGAAAATGGGAATTTCGGCATCTCCTGTAGCACCCCCTAGGGGTGAATGTTGGCCATTCTTGGTTTGAGGGTTCCTGTTGACCTGTAGTATCAATGTACCAAATTAGAACATTTTTGACCATAAAATGGGAATTTCGGCGTGGGCTCTAGTGCCCCCTAGGGGCGAATGTTGGCCATTCTTTGTTTGTGGGTTCCTGTTGGCTAGTAGTATCAATGTACCATATTAGAACATTTTTGACCAGAAAACGAAATTTTGGGAGTGGCCTGTAGCGCCCCCTAAGGGCGAATGTGGGCCATACTTGGTTTGTGGGTTCCTGTTGGCCTGTAGTATCAATGTATCAAATTATAACTTTTTTGACCAGAAAATGGGAATTTCGGCTTGTCCTGTAGTGCCCTCTAGTGGCGAATGTCGGTCATTCTTGGTTTGTGGATTCCTGTTGGCCTGTACTATTAATGTACCGAATTAGAACATTTTTGACCAGAAAATGGGAATTTTGGCTTGTCCTGTAGTGCCCCCTAGTGGCGTATGTCGGTCATTCTTGGTTTGTGGATTCCTGCTGGCCTGTACAATTAATTTACCAAATTAGAACATTTTTGACCAGAAAATGGGAATTTTGGCATGGCCATTCTTTGCACAGTACTTCAGAGTGATGTCATCTTTAAGCATGTTAGGTTTGAAAAACCATCAGTCAAAATTACATTTGATTTATTGACACGTATATATTGTTAAAATTTGGACATTTACATAAACACGCCCCTTTCAGCCATTTTGTATCGTATTCGTTTTTCCTAAGTAACGTTTTCAAAGACTTCAATTCTACACATGTGTACCAAATTTCAAGTCAATTGGAGCTACGGTTCAGGAGAAGAAGAGTTTTGTAGGTTTTCACAAATTTTCAACGTACGGGAAAATCCATCATGGCGGATGTTATGGGTCCTTGAGCCTTTTTTGTTCCCCGTGAGGAATGAGGCATGTACACCAAGTTTCAGAAGATTTGGACAAATGGTGTGGAAATGGTATCACTTTGAAAATTACTTTTTTGGGCCTGGCCTATAGCACCACCTATGGGCGAATGTAGACCATTCTTGGTTTGGGGGTACCCGTTGGCATGGAGTATCAATGTGCCAATTTAGAAAATTTTTGACCAGTGACTTTTTGAGCTATTGGGGCTCAAGGAGAAGAAGAATTATAATAATAATAATAAATATAGCTGCAAGCAGCAATGCGGATTCCTCCTCAAAATGGCAAATCATTTAAAATTGATCAGTAGATGGTTGGGGATAAACCCTCCCAATTAAGGAATTCAAAAAAACATGTCTTTGTCTGAATCCTAAACGAAACATTTTAAATGTACAGGAAAATCCATACCGGACCTTATGGATCCTTGAGGCTTTTTTGTTCCCAATGAGAAATGAGGCATGTACACCAAGTTTCAGAAGAATTGGACAAATGGCGTGGAAATGGTATCACTTTGAAAATATTTTTTTGGGGCGTAGCCTGTAGCGCCACCTATGGTCGAATGTGGGCCATTCTTGGTTTG